>NW_028238153.1:0-194509 GCF_015680905.1 Coptis chinensis | reverse complement strand
AAAGAAGGCTTACTTTCATAATAAGCATGAACTTAAATAAAAACATTGGTTATAAAACAGTCGAACAGACCAAAAAGAATTTATTCTTACCATGTCAGTGTAGTTAGCTTTTCTGTCCTCTTCTTCCCCAATCAGAAGAAACATGATACTTCTCGTACCTAGATGAATGCACCCAAAATTGCATAATACACAATTAGGATATTAAATGAATCTCAAATGAGCTCATGCAGCCATACAAAACTATTGATCAGAGCAAAAATTCATGCCAACAAACAACCCCACTACATTCTTAGCATAGTTTAAAATCTTGTTTTATTTTTTTTTTAAAAAAATCCAGCAAGATGTCCTCCCATTTCAACCACTTGGAAGACAACACTTATTAAAGGTTCAAATCAATTTCCGTGATATCCTCTTTATTTGTCAGTGGTGGAAAGGTATATTCCAATTTGTGAATAAAAGTTTTGGTAAACACCATCTCAATCTTCCCAATAGATTTAACCAAAATGTACCACAATTTCTACTCATCCAAACAGAACAATAACTTAAAATTAAACTGTTATAAGTAGTGACAGAAAACGAATCAATTGCGGATTCAATGGGACAGTGGCATTGATGCCAAAATTCTAATGTCTACTTCTTATACAGATTAGATCTAATTTTCTAACAAATAAAGAATCATTTTTTAATTAACATGAACAGTACTTCAAAGCGAAAAAGCATGCATTGCTGAAATAAAAACATAAAAAACAATAAAAATGGAGAAGATGTATACGTGTCGACAGCTGAAAGAACTTCTTTCTTATTAATCTGTCCACCAACACCAGTTGCCAGATCAAAAGCTCCACCTTTCGACATTTTTCCAAACAATCAAAGATCTGTAAAACATTCATACCCTTCATTAGTTCATTCGTAAATAACATGCATGCATTGTAGAACTGAGAAACAAGGAAACAAGTAGAGATATATTACATGGAGAATAATGAAGATTAGGAAATTGTAAGAAGCAAGACGTTTAAGGAAAGGGATATAAAAGTGTGAAACGGAAACTAAAAAGAAACAGAGACAGAGCAGACCAAGTGTACTCACTGATCCAACCACGTGTATGAGAATCTTTCTGTGTTCCGAAAATGTCGCACACGCACACCACACTTCTTCGAAGTACAAGTTCAAAACGTGCTATGACGCAAGCTATATATATATTGGCCTGGATACCACGAGCATAGTACAAAATATCAGGATATGGATATTTATCGATCTTTCAATTTCAGATATGTACGTGGATATATCCTCTTTCGGGATATTCGACATTGTTTCACACGAAATATCGTGGATATATCTAGAATATCGACAAATATCATAGATATTGTGGATATTTCTTGATATATCATGATACATTATTTATATTTATTTGAAATATAATGGTAAATATTAAATAAAATTATTATATATACAAAATATCGTAAAATATCTCCAAATATCGCAGAAAAATATCCCCAAATATCACAAATATAAGAAACATCGCCAAAATATCACCGATATTTCAAATGTGATATATCTCCTCAACATATCATTGATATTTATATATCTTTCTCTGAAATCTGGATAGATATCCCCAAATATCGTGATATATCGGGATATTTTGTACTATGACCACGAGAATATTTTCATAGGAATAAAGGGGTCGAGACTAGATGTGATACAACGGTTTGAAAATCAAATATATATATATATATATATATATATATATATATATATATATATATATATATATATAAATTTGTTTTTGATTTTCAGACTGTTGGATCACATAACTAATCGAATCTCGTCTTATGAAGATATCTTCGGGTAGACAAACTCTATATATATATAGTGCACCTAAAAATATTCTGCTTGAGGATGCGTGTTATATATGAGGGAGTATGATTTTGTTTTTACTTGTTGGTGTAGATGAATTGGAGTTGTGCGGGAGAATATTGGAGGAATGATACAATGGACATCACTATCACCCGTTCACTTGGACGACCCTACTGAGTAGGAGTGACACATTCAGGAGGGCTCCACATGAGGTAAAGTCCATTGGATATTTGGATATGCATCAGCTGGACTGGAGTTTGCAGACCAATACAAAATGGTTTGCTGTGTATAAAGTAAGTATTACAATAATACAATGTACACCCAATGAGGAGTTCCCCAATGAGAACTCGAGTATGCCCGCTGTCTCATTGAGAATTAATTATTGGCACTTTCGTTTTCCACTGCTACGTCTACCACTACCACTGTAGCTGGCGTTGCCAACGTCATCAATGATCAACTCAAGTCTTTCATCTCTTGATCCTTTTACCACTCTCAATTTCCTAATTTTTTCCAAATGTGCACCTTTCTAATGGGGATGTAAAGTTTATTTCTATTATGTAACCTTGTTTTTATGTTTGGTTCCTATTTTTTGGGCCACATATGTAGACCGTATGCTACTAAGTGGTTGGCCCAACCAATGGAGGAGCCAGAGGGGGCTAGGGTACACCAATTTTTTATAAAACAAAATGTTGTGAATATAACACTGCGGAAACAATGTTACCCACTACAATAAATCAATCCTACACAAGGATCAATCCTTCTTACTGCATACAAGACTTCAAACACCTCCAAAGAATATTCCAACACTTTAATATCAAATAACAAACATATAAAGTAAAACAATTAATGTAAAGAATAACAAACCATAAGACGAGATATATATCGTGGTTCGTAATTTGCCTACTTTCACTAATCAGGAGTTCCAAAGCTTTACTTAGATGTCGGAATAACAGATTACAAGTCTCTCAATTCACTCACAAAGAATAAACACTCAACTCACAAAGAATTGCTTCTTTATAATCTCTCTTTCTTGATTTTGGAAAAGTTAGGTGTCTACGAAAAAACCTATATTTATACTATTTCGTAAAACTTCCTAAAAAGGGCAAATTAGATGCTTTGAAATAACTCATGAACGTGGTCGCCCGACTAGGCAAAGTGGGTCGCGGGTCGCTTCTTCACACCGTGATAGAAAAAATATTGTTTTCTCTACAATTCTCCACCTCGGTGAGGTTTTAACACATAAAATCGAGCCGAACACATCCAGCAAGAACACGTCCATCCAGAAACTCGCAGTCCATCCACCCCTAAGGGACATGCCCACAAAGGACTCTATCAAGCATGTATGATTTGGAACAAGTCCAAACAGTGTTGGAACTTAACTTCGGTGACAACCTTAGTCATTATATCAGCAGGATTGTCATGGGTGTCCACTTTCTCAAGTGCAACATCACCATCCTCAACGACATCCCAAATAAAGTGATAACGTACATCAATATGCTTGGTCCGAGCATGATGAACCTGGTTTTTCGCCAAATGAATAACACTCTGACTATCACAATGTAAAGCAAAGACGTGCTCGCTTCAATATCCATATCATCCAAGACCTCGGCCATAATGCCTCTTTTCACGGCCCTCGCCATTGTCATATACTACGCCTCATTAGTAGATAGAAAAAGAGCATGAAGCATAAAGACCTCCAACTAACCGGTGCACCATGCGTCATAAATACATAACCAGTAGTCGATCGTCGTCTATCTATATCACATGCATAATCTAAATCCATATATCCACTGACATAACAAGTGTCTCTACCATAAACTAATCCCACATCCAAGGTACCCGTCGAGTACCTTAATACCCATTTCACTGCCTCCCAATGCTACTTCCAGGATTAACCATATACATGCTTACAACACTAATGGCCTGTGAAATGTCTGAGCGTGTGCACACCATAACATACATCAAACTGCCCACTGTATTAGTATAAGGAACATGTGTCATATGCTTTTGCTCCTCCACCGAACTAGAAGAGAACTTAGCTGAAAGCCTAAAATGCCCAGCCAAAAGCGTAGAAACCGACTTTGCATTCTCCATACCAAAGCGCGAAAGGACTTTCTGAAAGTATTTCTTCTGAGATACAACTATTCGGCCGATTCGCGCCTTTGTCTCTGTCAATCTTCATGCCAAAAGATCTTCTTGGCTCCACCTAAGTCTTTCATCTCAAACTCAGAGCTAAGTTGAGATTTTAATTTGTCTATCTCCACCATATTTTTGGAAGCAATAAGCATGTCATCCACATAAAGCGGAGATAGATGAAGTCATTACCACGGCTTCACGAAAGTAAACACAACAATCATACTTACCCGGTGTACTTATGTCAAGATCATGAACGTGTCAAAGCGCTTGTACCATTGTTTGGCATTATTGCTTTAACCCATACAAATGACCGATTCAATTTGCATACATGATCTTCTTTTTCAAGAACGACAAACCCTTCGGGTTGTCTCATATAGATCTCTTCCTCCAAGTCTCCATGCAAGAAAGGTTTTCACATCAAGTTGCTCTAACTCCAAGTCGAAGTGAGCAACTAAACTCAATAACACATTTAATGGACGTATGTTTGACCACCGGGGAAAATACCTCATTGTAGTCGACTCCTTCCTTCTGTGAAAAACCTTTTACTATAACTCTTGCCTTGTACCCAGTACTGTCGGACTCAGGAAGAGCCTCTTTCTTTCTGAACACCCATTTACTACCGATAGTTCTTTTGTCCTTTGGCAATAAAACTAGGTCTCATGTGTGATTTTTATCAAGAGATTACATCTCTACTTACATAGCTACCAACCAATCTCTATAATGAGCATCTCTGACAGCTTCCTTGAAGCTATCTGGCTCATCATCTTCGATATTCAGTGCATATGCCACTAAGTCCACCTGACCATAGTGTTTCACCGGCTTCTCGTGCCCATACTTGTGCACTTCTTTAACTTGTCTCTTTGGCCTAAGGTCAGCCACTACAAGTTGCGGATGCTCTTGCTCTTCTTCCTATTTTTGTGTGGTTGCATGATTTGGTACCTCATCATGATCTAACCGGTCATCTGGCTGCAGATCGCATAACTCAAGCTCAAGAGCTTGAACTTATATATAGACTTCACCATTACGCCCCACTACTTCCTCGCCATGAACGATAATACGGAAGTCTCATCAAAGGTAACATCTCTGGCGACTAGGAACTTGTGGTCTTCTAGACACCACAATCAGTATCCTTTTACCCCCATCTGCGCTTCCAAGAATATGACATTCTTAGCTCAGGATCTAGCTTGCTTTCTCTCACATGGTAGTGTTTTGTCGATCCAAACACTCAGAAAATACTATAATCGGTTGGTTACCCGACCACACCTCATAAGGTGTCCCGCAATCTATAGCTAGTCTTGGTGACCTATCAGACGGGTAACACGTCATGGACACCAGATCGCAATAATACTCTTTGCCTAGACTGGCATTAGACAACAAACATCTCGCTTTTTCAAGCAAGGTTCTATTCATCCTCTCTGCCGTTCCATTATGCTGTGGCGTGCCCCTGATAGTCCAGTGTCTGGCAATTTCCTGTTGCGCACAAAACTCTTAGAAAGGTCCATAGATATACTTAGTACCATTATCAGACCGTAATGTATTTACCTTCCTATCTGTGTGATTCTCAACCCTTGCCTTCCACTTCTTAAATGTCTTAAACACTTTATTTTTCGATTTCATCATATACACCCACACATAGCGAGTATGATCATCAATGAATGAGACAAAATAGCGGTTACCTCCCTTGGAAGCCACCCTGGAGGGTCCCCAAATATCCGTATGCATATAGTCAAAGATGCCTATTGTCGTGTGCTTGCTTGACTTGAACTTGACTCTGCACTGCTTTCCATAGACGCAATGCTCACAGAACCCCATACTTGGCTTCTTCAAATTCTTCAAGAACCCTCGCTTGCACAACTCAGACAAACCCTTTTCACTCATATGCCCTAAACGCATATGCCATGTCTTAGTGCACTCAGAATCATTACTACATGCACTCACTGCTACATCGCCTATTACCGTACTACCTATCAGAGTATACAAGGTTCCATGTTTTTGACCCTTCATAACAACTAAAGAGCCATTAACAATATTTAGAACTCCACCTTCGCCCACAAACTTGTGGCCTTTGGAATCCAAGGTACCAAGAGAAATAAGACTTTTCTTTAGCTTAGGAACATGTCTCACATCTGTTAAAGTCTTCACTACACCATCATACATCTTGACCCGTATAGTTCAAATTCCTACCGTCTTATAAGCAACGTTATTACCCATCAAAATGGAACCACCATCAATGCTCTCATAAGAAGTAAACCACTTTCTATTCGGGCACCGGAATCAAGAATCCACCTTTCAGTCATATAGTCTTGTGTGGACACACAGAGACTGAACTCATCCTCTTCAGAGCCTGAAACATAACTTGCTTCAATCTTTGCCTTACCTTTCTTTTGACCATCTCTCTTGTTCTCTTTCTTCGGGTGAGGATAATTACTTGCGTAATGTCCATTTTCATTGCAATTGTAGCACTGTACATATTTTAAAGGCTTCTTTGACTTGGACCTAGAATTCTCATTACTTGTAGAATTCTGTTCATACGAATTTCCTCTTGCCACTAGCCCCTGATCTGCATCAATGTTATTCTCTACACGTGTCTTCTTCATCAACTCATAAGAAAGAAATGCACTCTGAACTTCATCAAGATCGATGACTTCTCTGTTCATAAATGTAGTCAATAGATGCTCATAGCTTTATGGCAAGGAGAATATTAAACATGCCGCTTGATCCTCATCATCCATCTTCATACCCACATTCAAATAATCCGCTAGACGTCGACGTAACTCACTAACGTGCTCTTGCATCGTTGAACCATCGACCAGCATGTACCGATAAAGACGTTTCTTAAGGTACATTTTGTTCGTCATGCTCTTGGTCATATACATAGACTCTAGTTTGAGCCAAATACCGGCAGTGGTATTTTCTCCCATCACATTATACATGACCTCATTAGCAAGACATAACCGGATTGATGAACAAGCCTGAAGATCGAACTTTTCCCAATCATCATTACTCATATTCGTCGCCTTAGATTTAATCCCCTTTAAAGACTTGTGCAAACCTTGTTGGATGAGGATGTCCTTTACTTGGACTTGCCAAATCCCAAAGTTATTCTTCCCATTAAACTTCTCTACTTCAAACCTTGCGTTTGACAAATTGGGAGCCATCTTTCAAGTTACACACAATAACCCAAAACAAAAACAATTCACTTCGGAATTTAATCGAACACCTTGTCTACACAAATTTCGAACACTAAACTCAAAATCCTAGGTCGTACATATACCTACGCTCTGATATCAATTGTTGTGAATATAACACTGCGGAAACAACATTACCCACTACAATAGATCAATCCTACACAATGATCAATCCTTTTTACTAGACAAGACTTCAACACCCTCCAAGCAATATCCTAACACTTCTCAATATAAAATAACAATCATATAAAGTAAAACAATTAATGTAAAAGAAGAACAAACCACAAGACGAGATATATCGTGGTTCGACAATTTGCCTACTTCCACACTGCAAGTTTCAAGCTTTACTAGATGTCCGGAGTAACAGATTACAAGTCTCTCAATCCACTCACAAAGAATGAACATTCAACTCACAAAGAATTGCTCTCTTATAATCTCTCTCTTTCTTGATTTTGGAAAAGTTAGGTTTATACAGAAAAAACCTATATTTATACTATTTCAGAAAACTTCCGAAAAAGGGCAAATTCGTCTTTGAAATAACTCATGGCTGGTCGCTACCGACTAGGCAAAGTGGAGCGCGGGTTGCGCTTAAATCATTGAAGGTCAAAACCTCATGAGCGCGGGTTACGCCTTGCCCAAGTGAAAACTGAGCGCGGGTCGCGCCATTCACACCAGATAGAAAAAAACATTGTTTTCTCTACACAAAATATAGTTGGCTCTTCTTATATTTCGAAACCGAAACGGCATGTACCGGTTGGTAATTTTGTAAATAAGTGAGAAACATAATTGAAATGACAAAAAAACCACGAAAAAAATGATAAAACTAATAAAATTAACAAAATATTATCTCCTCTCCACCCACCCAACTCCTATTTTCCTTCAAAACCACCTGAGTTCGACGAAATCTGAATTGTTCTTATGAGAAGAAGATCAACAGATCAAGATCAATTAACCAAGTTCATCGATGAACTATTTTTTTTTATTTGTTATTTTTTAACTTTTTTTTATTAAATTAATTTAATTTTCATGAATATATTAGATGAAGTTTCCCTTAACTTTCGCCACAAGTAATTTTTTGGTGAAGTTTGCCACCTTGTAAATTCCAATACATGGGGTGGAATTCCGAATGAAATTTTGATTTTTGTGATGGTCGAAATTCAGCAATTTTGAAATCCCGAACTATGGTCCATCACAGCTTATCACATAACTATATCTGGATCTCAGCCAGGTCGCTCATATCAAGAACTCAGCCAAGTCACTTATATTGAGACCTCAGTAAAGTCTTGCAACGCTCAAAGAATGAAAGACAGACGTTACAACAATTCTGTATTAGCAGTCATGCACTCATTTATCCTCCATTTAAATTTATTCAAGTCTCACATTAAAAGGGATTGACCAAAGGTCATGTGCTATAAATTACAAGAGAAAGACCAAAGGAGAGGAGAGAGAGCTCGATGCTCACACTCTTTCCACCACCAATTAATTACTCAATTTCAATATGAACTACGTCTAACTTGATGTCAGTTCACCATATAACTGGATATGTAAGCAGTTCGATCATTTGAACTCAGTCATAACATTACCAATCTCATCTACCCCTATTCTCGTAGGTTGATCAGGTTAAACACAAAATGAACTTTTAAAGTATTGTTATGGTAAATTTGTCATATTTATGTTTGTACGTTCCTCCATCATAAGCCATCTGCCATTGTCGAGCTGCCTACGTATCGAGTTATTTAGTGAACTTGAATCAAGTCGGATATAGTTTAAGCTTTTTATTAGTTGATTGGATGAGAGATGAAGATAGATGATCGAGAAGATGGAAAATTGGTCTCATTTGAGAATAGAGAAGACACCTCCTTTTATAGGCGTAGATCCCTATTTTGTGTTGTCTTGATGATTGCTTTTACTCATTCTGTTACGAAGTAATAATCCCTCGTTAATGATGATGTTGACTAGTTTGTAGCGGTTACATTTCTTAGATCGTTTGAACAAACTGACCTTAGGTCGTATGCACGACCTGCTTGTAGTCTGGACCCATATTCGACGTAGTTATCTGCAACAGTCTGATTAAGAAAAAAGTCAAAAAACACTGAAATGCATTTTGGCTATCCCCATTGAACGTGTACTAATTCTCTTGCAAGTCACGTTTCAAAGTTCCTTCAATAATTATTGCGAGTGATAAATCTAGTGGTCTGACTGCACTTTGTTGCAGTTAATATGGGATTCATCAACCAAAACAAGCCAATGAAATATAAATGAATCACAAATACATATTTCCAGCCTTGCTCTTGAAAAATTCTAAATCAATCGGTTTCTGTTGGAAGCGTCGAAGAAGGCTCTAAATACCACTCGTTCTCTCCACGTGTGAGAAAGAATGCTTCTGCATAAGTGCATAGACAATTGTAGGGAGAAAAATTGAGAAAAAAACAAAAAAAATAGTCAAGAGAATAGACAATTAGATGCATTTATAAATGAAAATTCAATCAATTAACAAAACAAACAAACAATACAATGAACTAAACTATGCAATCAATTCTAGTTGAGTGAAAGTTTTTGGGGCTAGGGGGTGGGGGCCTAGAATGTTACTTTACCAAATGTTTAGAACTCTCATAAGGCTAATTGAGCAATTTAGTCTTCTACAAACCCAATACTAAAAAGTCCAATACTCCGAAAGCCCAACCCAATTAACACCTTCCCTTAAAAGAAGATAAACTATACCGCCAACGAAGTGAAGTAGTGAACACTGAAACAATGTCAGCTAGCCTTCATCCTTTTTCTTTCACTTCAAATCTTCCCTCCAAAAAATTTACCCCACCAATCCTCTTCCTAAATCCATCTCTCTCTTTCAACTCTTTCAACTTCTCTGCATCAAACTTGAAAGTCTGCAAAACCCGCTTTAATTTCATTTGCAATTCATTGTCTCCTGCAGACGATGAATTCGTGAGTGAAGAAGAAGACGAAGAAGGTGATGAACGTACAGATGACGAGGAACTCGAGTCACTTGATACAGAAAAACTTGAAGAAGAAGCAAGAAAAGTTGCTAGAGAGTATTCTATCTCTTTGTCACGTGAATTGGCTATAGGTACAATTTCTTTAACCATCTTTTATTTTCTGCTTCAATATATAAGAATCGTAGTAAAAAGAGTTTACTACTCTTGTATGTGTATTTGTTTGCAGAAGATACAGATGATGGAAAAGAAACTAGACGAAAGCAAAGGAAGCGAACTAGTTCGAGTAGTAGTTCTGTAAGCATTTATTTCAATTTTCACTAGTATGTGACACCTAGGAGGCTAGGATCATTTGTTAACTAACTTCCCGTGTTCGTGTTCGTGTTCATGTTCATATACGCAGGTTCCTGACCGTCTTCTACCTAAGGTTACTATTGTTGGAAGGCCGAATGTTGGCAAATCGGCATTGTTTAATCGTCTTGTTGGGGTATATCCTACTGTCTTTCATTTTTCAGAGTTTTTATAATTGTCGTCTTGTTAGGGTAATTCGGATTCGGGTAGTTGAATATTGTTCTATTGATTTTTTTGTAGGGGAACAATGCTATAGTGGTGGATGAACCTGGTGTCACAAGGGATCGCTTATATGGAAGATCTTTTTGGGGAAATCATGAATTCATGGTTGTAGATACTGGAGGGGTTCTGACTGTTTCAAAATCACAAGCTAATATCATGGAAGATTTGGCTATAACAACAACCATCGGTATGGAAGGAATTTCACTTGCCTCCAGGGAGGCAGCTGTTGCTAGGATGCCTTCCATGATCGAGAGACAGGCTACTGCTGCTGTAGAAGAAGCTTCTGCAATTATATTCCTTGTGGATGGCCAGGTATTGTGAGATAATGTTTAGCGTTTATGTGTGTCTCAATTCTCGGTTTTAGAACACGTCCCATGCATTTGAAGACATCATAAAGACAGAAAGTCTTTTAGTTATCTTATGAACTTCCAAACACGTGATCATATGTTTGCATTATTGCACTGATTTGTATATCTATCTTGTATGGTTTTCACTTACGCAATGCATAGACACCTATATATTACTTCCATAAGTAGAAATTCTACATCCTACATTTGGTTAAGAAGCTCTTGCTGATATAATACTTTAGAGCTCCTTATACATTAGAGAATTTAGGTGTTTCTTCAATGAATGATAAGCACTAGAAGTATTTTATTCATGTATTTAAATAGCGCTGATTATTCTTTGAAAATTTTATAGGTTTGGATAGCTGACACCTCCAACTTTCAACTGGTTTTACATGTCATTGATCTTTGTGTTTACCCAAATCTTCATAATTTCCAGTGAAACACAATGTCCTTCTTCTTTTCCACTTTTTCGTTGCCTAGTGTCATTTTCTTTTTTCGTCACGATGGACATGGGAATACCATTTTTTAGTACAGATATGAGATAAGAGAATACTGAACAGGCAGGTCTAACCGCAGCAGATGTGGAAATAGCAGACTGGCTGCGTAAGAATTTTTCAGATAAGGATATCATACTTGCTGTGAACAAGTGTGAGTCTCCACGCAAGGGAATCATACAAGCTTCAGAGTTTTGGTCCTTAGGGTGAGCTATATCTTCTTTTGTCTGGTTGGCTACTTTGATATAATTCTAACCATATAAATTGCAGTACACCAAAAATTCATGATGTTTATAGTGTTCTTTTAGTGTATATGTAGTAGTCTACGGGTGCTTCCTGTATCAATCTGAACATGCTTTAGGATTAGTAATTAGTTCAATAATTTTTTTTTTTGTTGTTGGTAAGGTGATGTCTTTAAGAGCTTAATTCCCTTGGAATAACTCGAATACTTGTCTTTCTCTTTCTCTCATTCATTTGATTTAAATATATATTTGTCATTCGTTAGCTAACCTTGATCTACTCTTCATTGCATCTGTGTATTTATTCTTTTTCGTGGATTTTATCTTCCATCTATTTTTGTTTTCTCTTCGTATATAAAACGTCAGTATATAGAGGTTCTTTACTTTCTGCCATCCCAAATACTTTCTTTATTTTTGGATCTGTTAATCATGTTACATGTACTTTTTGGTTAATCAATTAGGTTTTCTCCACTTCCAATTTCTGCTTTGTCCGGCACTGGAACTGGGGAGCTTCTTGATCTAGTCTGTTCCCATCTAAAAACAGTTGAGGTACTGTTCTACCACGTAATTAGTAATTTTCAATTGTTGATAAGGAATTCATCATATACATTTTCATTAATTCTGTCACCACCCACCCCACCTATAACTAGAGGGCACACATAACCTTTTTATGAAGTAAACTACATGTCCCCCCTCCTCGAGCCCAGCCTCCCAAGGCTTGAACAGTAGACCACTTCTTGGTTTTGCTCATAAATCTTTTTGATATGCCCATATATGTTAATTGCAGGACATGGGGGATCAAACTGAACAGGAAAATTATATTCCTGCAATTGCTATAGTTGGCCGGCCAAATGTTGGTAAAAGTAGCATTTTGAATGCATTAGTTGGAGAGGACAGGACAATTGTTAGCCCTATCAGTGGTACTACTCGAGATGCAATTGATACAGAATTTACTGGGCCAGATGGTCAGGTATGCTTCTTATATATAAGATACTGTTCACCCAAATGTTAATTGTTTAGAATTTTGCCTTCCTTTCTGCATCCTCTGTTTTCATGAATTTATGTGCTTACATGTACTGTATAAGGTGGGAACCTTATTTTTTTTGTGTAAAAGCATCTCATTTCCCCTCCCCCTAATTTCCTGAAGTTAAAGCATCTGTTATCAAAGCGAGATCCTTGGTAACCTTCCGAGCATAGTTGAAATCCTTTACTTATTTATTATTATTTTTTTCTTAAAAAGTTAAAGCATCTGCAGGAGCAAACTCATTGACAACGATAGACTATAGTTGAAACATTTTTTCTTTCGTGCTTCAACTTTTCTGGTGGATGTTCATAGTAATCTGTTTTGCAGAAGTTCAAACTTATTGACACAGCTGGGATTAGAAGAAGGGCAGTGGTAGTTTCATCTGGTAGCACGACAGAGGCATTATCAGTGAACCGGGCACTTCGGGCTATTCGTCGTGCGGATGTCGTTGCTCTTGTTATTGAGGCTCTGGCTTGTATAACAGAGCAGGTACTTGTCCCTGAACTTTGACTTTTCTGATTGCATGCGGATCTGATAATGTCAATTGTTGGAACGGGTATTATAAATTTCTCCACAGGAGGGCATGCAGAGTGTAGAGATTGACCATATCCTAGTGCATTGGCATGTCATTGATGAATTGGTCTATAAATACATGTCGTTCTATGTTAAAGAAAACTTGTGTTAGATGAAATGTTGTAATCCATGAATTCCGGGATAGGATGCTGTCACTTGGAAACAGTATGTACATCAATGAGCCTGGAAGAAATGATATCCTAGGAAAAACAACCGTGATTTGCACCATTCTTGGTGAGGGATCAAATGTTTGTAAATGATATGCAAGCTTGTTGATGGGGTGCTAGAATCCTGCATCTTTAAAAGCATAGATATAACATTATTGAGTACACAAAGATGGGTTTTGGCATAATCTGCAGTTATGCATGCTGAGTATCAGATCTACTCTGTCAAAATTGTGTGTGGGTCCGTCTTCTAGACTTGCTTAGGCTCTAGGTTACTTGGCTCATCCCTTATGCCTCGAGTTATAGGTGCCTGCCTGAATATATTAATTATAAGAGTATAAGACCACTAATCTGTGGCTTCTGGGCCATTGCTTCTACTTGCACGAATTAACTGGTTGTTGGTCTCATTACTAACATTTCTGTATTCTCTAGGATTACAAGATTGCAGAAAGAATCGAGAGAGAAGGGAAAGGTTGTGTGATCGTTGTTAACAAATGGGATACCATACCAAATAAAAATTTGCAGACAGCGAGCTATTATGAAGAGGATGTCAGGGAGAAGCTTCGGAGTCTTAATTGGGCGCCAATAGTTTATTCCACTGCAATGGTTGGCCACAGTGTTGAAAAGTATGTGCTTTCTTAGCTGTGTGTGTTTCTTGTTGAGCTTTAATTTCAAGTTCTTTTTGTCATTGACTGTGATTAAGATCACTACGAACCATGTCATGAAAAGATATATGCTGTTTGTCCATTTGCTTATTATATGTTTTGTTGTCTTTCCTGGTGTTCGTTTTGAGAGTGTTATTCAACCATCATTCTCTCTTGTTTTCATTTAATGTACTTTAGCTTACATATCCTTATTTTACTTATCAGGGTCATTGTTGCCGCTAGTATTGTGGAGAAAGAAAGGTCGAGAAGGCTAAGTACGGCTATTTTGAATCAGGTAGTACGGGAAGCATTAGCTTTCAAATCACCTCCAAGGACCAGAGGTGGAAAAAGAGGACGTCTTTATTATTGCACACAGGTATGTACAATTGCAGCACTGAAATATTCTGAATCATTTTTTTATAGTGATGTGTCATTTCATGTTCTTGCTATGTTCTCTGTTTAAATCAAGGTTGAGAAACAGCTGTTATAAACCTTGATTAGCTGAGCTATAAGTAATTTACTGGCCAATTTTTGACGTTGTATAAGCAGCATGTCTTTTGGAAGTTTGGAAATAAGCCTAAGAGGGCTTTTCTATCTTATTGTGCAGGCTGCGATACGTCCACCAACGTTTGTTTTCTTTGTTAATGATCCAAAACTTTTCTCTGATACATACCGCCGTTACATGGAAAAGCAGCTACGTACAGATGTTGGGTTTGCTGGTACACCAATCCGACTTTTATGGCGTAGCAGAAGAAAAACAGAAAAGGAAGAAGGTCAGTGATCTATAACTTATTTGATAGAAAGCTTTTGTATCAAATTTCAGTGCCAGTATTACCAATACTCTTTTGTATTAGGACAGGTAAAATGGTTAGGTAGTTTTTGTTGATTGTATTTCTAGTGCGACTGTGAGGCCTGCAAAGTGCATGCAGTTTCTTGAGCTGAACTGTTTGTATGGGTTTCATTTATAAATAGAGCTGCCACAGTCAATTTTGACCTTGTGGCATGTAGCTGTACCTGATTTGTCTAGGTGGATAGATCTAAAGCCAGCACGTTTTTATAACGTAAACTTGCATACTGCACCTAGCTATTGCAAGTCTGGTTTGTGGGAATGGATGTACTGGTAGTAAGAGACTAAGAACCTTACTTTTTTCAGGAAGGGCTAAAGTGATGAAGACAACCACTCCAAAGCGGTCAGAAAGAAAAGCAGCGGTAGCATCCGTTGTGGCATGACCTTCTTATCATCCTTTAATTGAAGATATTATTTTACTCGTGGCAAGAGATCTGTTGGTCAGACAAGTTTCGTAACTTGGTCAACTACACATACTGATTGAAATTCAATCAACAAGGAAATGATTGAATTATTAACTAACACGAGTTACGCGGATCACTGTCTGGTCTGGTCAAGATATAGGAATACAATAGAAAAAGGTTTTGCTGATCAGTGATATAATTGAATTCCAAATTTTCTGCTGTCTAGCTGTTTGTTATACGAAGAAAGGGAAGATTGGAATAAATCACAACATATATTGATCCAGCTGATAGAATTCAGGTAGTCATGTATGTATTTTTAGTTAAGCTTGTATGCATTTTGATTGGACCTAAAATGGATCAAAATGTGATTCTGGATCCTATCAGTTCAAACAGTCATAGGATACACTGATACATATTCCAGGAATTGTCTAAATGCTGTCTGAAACACTTAGATAGCATTGCCAGAACTGAGCCACAGACCGGCGCTAAAGGTGTGAAGTCTATGAATCAACATTCAGTCGGTGTATGAAAATCAAGCATATTACTATATAGACATGGTGGAAGCGCTAGTCAGAAGTTCTGAACTCCAGTCGACTTAAAACTGACAAAAGATGAGTCCACTGAACTCCGTGTTTTTCTCTTTCCAGGTTTCTAGTTCGGACTTCAAGATCAAGAAACTTTGGGTATATATCCGGTGTTTAAAACTTAGAAGTGTTGAAGTACGTAGGATCATAGGATTGGGCTTTGTTCAATCGAAGCGAAACAGATTTACACTCTTCACCTCTGGGCTGTGGTCCAAAGATCCAGTTCATAAGGGTATTCCTTTATGCAAACGTAATTTTGCATTATATTTTGATTTTTTCACAATGTATTTTCAGAGCAAAAGGTATTTACATAGCTTTTATATATTTCCCAAATGGGTAGAAGTATTTTAGCATAATCTTTTACTCCTAAAAAAGAGATAAAATGGTAAGAAACTGAAAAGGAGATTAAATAAATAAATAAATCGGCTGAGATTTCGTCTATCAAACTAGAGATGCAAGTGGATATCCAAATATTCGAATTCATATTTGAAAAATCGGATATTATCTGAAAATTTCAGATATCGAATTCGAATTCGAATAATTTTTTATGTCCAAAATAGTTTTATATCCGCATTCGAAAATATTTGATTTAAAAAATTAATAGTTATTATATATAATTTATTTATTATTGTATAAAATATTATATAAAATTATAAACTAATAATATAAAATTATAATAACAAAATAATAATAATAAATGACAAATATATATATTTATAATAGTTTTTACAGTGGTAGAATAAATTATTCAAAGCAAATAAAATTTTAATTAATATTAATTTTCGGATCGGATAATTATCTGATATTCGATTCGGATAAAAAAATTAATATCCGTCGGATTCGGATTCAGAAATCGGTATAAATTTTCAGATTCGAATTCGGATATATGTATATCTCAATCCGAATCTATCCATTTGCACCCTTACATCAAACTAACAATGCCAGGCGATTTTGTGGCGGAGTTATTCTTAGTTGTCAGGGCATATGATAGAATCTCTACCCGAATATATAATATGTTTATTTTTTCAATAATTAAAGATGATTTTCTAATATGTTGTTACAGTTAATGCATTTTTAAATTTATTCCATCTATATTTTCCTATGCAAATATGGTTCTCTACTCTTTAGGTACAATAATTATTTCGATATATCCATTTATGTTAATAACAATTATTTCTTAGCCATTTATGCTAATGACAAATATACAATTATATATACATAGAAAAAAAATAACAATAATTTATCTCTTCCAAATTTGTGTAGACCGTGAGCAAAACTAGAAATATCATTATGCCATTTGATTGTGTTAAGAGCCAGCAGATATTCTCTTACATAATTACATTAAACTTTTTTGGTTTGTATTCGTATAACAGTTATGGAAAAAAACACGAGTCAAAGAATGTGTGGAAGTGTCAAACTCGGGGTTTAAAATTGGCGCCATGGGAATATACACGTGGCATTCATTTCAAGGATTCGGAAAGATTTAGGCTGTCGACGTACAAGCAATCAAGGGGTCCCACAAACAAACCTCACTATCAGACGTACTGCACACGTGACCCGGACCAGTTGACTTCAGGTTGTTTCCAACATGCACGTGTTGTTTCATCAGAAGAGCTAAATAAGAACATTTGTTTCCGGGCCCAGCTCATCCTTTCCTCTCCTTGTATAAATAACTGTTGTTCTGTTTTCAGTTGTTCTGCTTACTTTTGCAAGAAACACAAAGGTAAGAACACTTGCTCAACTGTGTAGTTTCTAGGTCAACTAAAGAAAAATCCCATCTGATTTTCTTGATGTTTTGATGCATGTAGGACTGATTTGTTTCTTGCTATCTGTATATATGTTAGAACATATAGCTAGCTTTGTACTCGTTTCTGTTAGCATAAATGTATGGTTATGTTTTAGCTTCAGTACCAACTTGATCTAAATCTTATGTTTCCACAATGCATGTTGTTTTGATTCATTAGAAATGGAAAGCAGATGAGTTTAAACTTGGTTTATCCATGCATTGGACTTTGTAGATGAACTTTTATGGTTTTTTTGAGTTAAATTTCATGAAACTTGTTTTATGATATGGTTTTGGGGATTATATTGATGTGCTGTTTATCTTACATTGCTTTTGAACTAATTGACTATGCTGATCAGTATGCTGATGTTGTCTTAGTATTTATTTATCTATTTATTTGAACACGAAATTTACGGAGACTAAACTGACAGTACGTAGATCAACAACATTTCTTGAACTACATTTAATTTATACTTGATTTGATCGCTTTATATGGTATTTGAATGTTTGTAGTATTATGTGTAGCTGTTATTTGTATGGGAATTCAACTGTAGTAATTTTAGATTCGACTCGGTAGTTATTTAGATTCGGAATATTTTTGTATGGATTTGATCTTCAGAGTATATAGATATTATCCACAAAGAATCAGCCTATTCTGAAATTTATTACCCTACCAAAGGGATGGTGGATATGAAAAACCTACATGTCTTTGATTTGCAAAGGATCTGATGCGACTAGATTTCAGAACAGACGGTTCTTTTGTGGATAACATATTAAGATATAAATGGTAGGAGATATTTGTTAAAAATAATTATGTCAGCACTCTTTGCAATTTCTAGGTGCGTCAAATGATCATATGTGACTAACCAATTCAAGTCAAATTTACATGACTAGCTCTCTAGACCCTAAACCTGTTAGTTAATGAGGTTTCTTAGTTCCAATTGTTTTTGAGTTTCAAAGGAGGAGAAGAAGAAAAATGAAAAAATAAACTACATACCCCCTCCCTTAGCCTCATATGTGAATGTGCCTTAGTTGTTACTCAAGTTTAAGTAAGCCCCATATGTTAATACTTAATAGATATCTGCGTATAAAGATTAGTGTTCCATCAGATTTGGTAATCACAGTTTGGAAGGTATGCCAAGTATGCTCTAATAATGGGCTTAACAACAGATGTGAGCCATATGACGTCTCGGCGGACACAATAAATAGCAACAATTACACACCCTTCTTTAAATATGGTACACCTTACAAATTATTCCAGTTGGAGCAGTTCAACACTACAACTAACGAGGGGTTATAATATGCATACCCACTTAGAGATGATCTTAGGTGAACTAAATCAAAGCTTAGTAATTTTTTCTGTTTGGTAAAATTAAAGCTTAGTATTAACTAACCATTATGTTAACAGTTTACTAAGCTCACCCCCATCCCCCTTCCTCCATCATCAGTATTCCTCATAAGAAGAAAATGATACGGCGTAAAATATACAGTAGCAGTACAGATCCATACCTATGTAGTAAATTTAGGAAATAAAGAGTCATACATGTTATGGCTGATGTTATGCTAGAATTGTTGTTATATTGCAAATGGATATATGCCTACTCATTTTAGTTACGTTGATGTTAATAAGGCTTGATGTGGCTGCATTTTCTTATTGTAGTTAATGGGATGTTTACTTTTCTCACCTATGCTGAAACATTTCTCATACTTGTGGTATATATTTTTATTTGCAGTACGTAATAGATTAACTAAGGCGGGAGGGTGATGAACAATGGAGAAGCAGTCTGGAAAGAAGGTAAATATATTATAACAAATCCTAAACTAAGAGTGATTTTTCAAAAACATCTAGACTACTACTGGCGGACATTATTAGAGATTTGCTTTTGTACTGTTGACGTTGAAGTTAACTTGACCTAGTAGTACCTTTATTCTATGTTTAAATGAAACCTGAATACCTGATCAGTTAAGATATGCATTTACACTGGTTGCATGGGTTGAGTTGCATTGCGTTGCGTTGTGTGCTCTGCTTTGTGTTTTGTTGTGGTCTTACTGTTATTTTGATAATTTTCACCGAATTACATTTTTAAATTATTTTATTTTCAAAATACTTTAGTTTATGTGTTTTAGTAATTCACCTTATTGTAATCAAGTCAAGCCTGACAAAAAAGGCTTTCAAGTTATGCCATTCCCAGATTCAATATTATCCCGAATGATGAAAATCTGTAGCTACCAAATAAGTTAAAAGTTTCCTACAACCCTAGCTTGACAAGCTATCAGATGTATTGCCAACTTTTTGGCCCGCTTTGAGTTCAAGTCATTAGGAAATGAACTTGTCCCCAGGTTCCAAGTATACGAATACATACAAGAGAGCATCTCTCTCTCTCTCTCCCCCCAACACACACAGACACACACATGCAAAAGCTTTTATGAAGTTTCAACAAAATTATAGGTCTAGGATATTGGTTGGTGTGGCTGGAAATGTTATTTGTATGAGGTGAAATTTTGCGACGATTATTTCTATAATGAGGTGATTTTCCTTTTTTAGAAAGATAATCCTCTGACTCATCTGCATGAAGCCATACATGCACTTGTCATAGATTTGCTTAACCCGTGGATCAATGATACACACTCTCATTCTTGATTCCCGTCCGTAATTACCAGGTTCTTCTCAATACACGAGATGGGATAAGTCGCTTGCCAGATGAAATTATTATCATGATCTTGTCGTTGATAACACTAAGAGAAGCAGCAAGGACTAGCATTCTTTCACACAGATGGAGGTATCTATGGAAAGGTTCCGTGAGTTTTAGGTCCAGTCTCCATCTTGACGCTGACAACGTTATGGAAACCGATTATTCTGACCAAAGGTTTAGAAAGTGCTCTCGTATAACTATTGCAGAAAAAAAGTTATTAAGAAACGAAAGATTCAAATTTGTTAGTCGCGTTGACCAGATATTACGGCTTTCCCATTGTTCTACAGTGAACTCATTTAGGATTCGTTTCTACTTGAATTTCGATTTTACTAGGGAGATAGATAGATGGCTTCAAACTGCCATTGTTAAGAGAGCTGCAAAGGTTGATGTTGACTTGTCTGAATTTTCTTATTTGAGATATTTGTATCCAACTTTGGATGAACTTTATCGTGTTCCTGAATGGGTTTTTGTTCAAGAAACGGTTCCTTTTCTTAAGTACCTGTCTTTATGTTATTGCATCTGTGATACTCCACGGAATTTAAGTGGATTCAAGTCTCTAAAAGAACTTCGACTGGTAGCTGTTTGGATATTTGATGAAAATATTGGACACATCTTGTCCAGTTGTTCATGTCTGGAACGACTGAGCTTGATAAACTGCTGGAAACTGGATGAGTTGAAAATAGCTGGAGAACCGCTTGCTTTAAAGCACTTAGTTATTGCTGAGTGTTTCTCTTTAGGTATTGTAGAAATTGATGCCGTCAATCTCACCACATTTGAATACTATGGCATCCCGGTAGGATTTTCCTTTCAGAATGTACCCCAGCTGGTAAATGTAGTAATCTTCACTATCTGCAAGAATATAGTGGCTGGTATCACTTATGCTCTAGGCACACTATCAACAGATATTCCTCAAATGAAGTCCTTGTTACTGCATTGCCATATTGAGGTATGTGGAATAATATTTTACTGTGGTTCTGTACATTGTTTATAGCACTTGGCTTCCATTTCCAGTAAAGAACTTACTTTTCTGCGCCTAATTTTCAGAGAAATATGATACCAAAACGGTTGCGTACATTTGGTAATCTGAAGCAGTTGGTGTTGATCGCGTCCCCCATAAAAGGAAGTCTTTTTGGATTCTTTACTCTTCTAGAGAGCGCTCCATACTTGCATACGTTTGAGATTCATGTGAGTTCTTATTACAGAAATTACAGTCAATTTCCTGAACATTATATCTAGTCATTCTAATAATTAAGTTGCAAATGAACAAGATTCGACATGGATATATGACGCAATGAATTTTTCTGAAATTATAGATGTAAGAAGTACTGGGAATTTTCATAGTGTGGACTCTTATGTCAACTCCATTCTGGAATAGATTTTCCTTGCATATAGCTACTTCCTATGTATTGAGCAAGAGACAGAATCGTAGTTGCATCGCACTTGTGAAATTATCCTGTGTGGCATGAATCTCAAAGTTCGTTTTCGATTATATTTGTAGTTTTGGTCTTTTGGAAACCTCTTGCCAAAGTTTCAAATGAAAAACGTCAGATTAATTAGGGTAAGTACCTACAATCTACACATAAAAACAAGAGATCTTCTTCATTACTCTGCATCTCATTTGCTATTTACTTTTGAGTTTTTATATGCATTTAAAGGTCATCGACACCAAAAGTCGTCCTGATAGAGTTTAGTCGAGTATTAATTATATTATTCATGGAATCATTGCGTCAGTAAGTGGATGACAGTTCAGAACTATTGGTGAAGAACATGTTTGGCTTATGCTTTTTTAAGAAAGGTAATAAATGTAGTTCGTAGTATCCAGTTGAATAAGTGGATAAGGGATTTATGATTTATCGGGAGGGATAGCTGAAAACGTGGCTGGAGGAAAGAGAAACGCACACCAAGAGGGATAGGACAAGGGAAAATCTGGCGAGGGAGAATGAAAAACAATCCATCCTCTCCCCACTAACCTGAAATTCGTTCAGTGGAGGATTTCTTGCAATACGCCATGAAATATTTGCGGACATCAATTATCCATGTGTGTCATCCTTTGAGGTGGAAGAGCAAGTTACTTACTTGTCTGGATGTCTTACACTCAGGGTGTTGAGAGCGGGTGCCAATTTCATCAAGCATCCTGAGAAATAGCCTAGTGTGTCTCTTATGGCTTCAACCAAGTACTGAAGTATGTGATCATGTAATTCCCTGATGAGTAGTCCAAAAAGGTCCCAGTTCAGTTTCTATGCAGAACGGCTCACCTTCTGCTATCTATACGAGTTTCTAACATGTTTGCATAGCTTTTATGCTATTGTTAGTGATAATATCTCGGTCACGAAAGTTAACTGAGATGAACTTTTGCATTTCTGGATGCATTTTAGTCCTCCTTTTTGACAGTGTTTGATGAATCTCCTTTTTCTTTGCTGCAGTTAACATTTGAGATGCCTGGCAACAAAGTCATAAAAGTCAGAAAGCCTAGTGGATGCAGGCCCCATCTTTGCCTCAAGGAGCTTGTTTTCAGTGGCTTGGCGGGGAGTGAAGTTGAACTCGAATTTGCAAAGCAGTTGGTTATTATTGCCGAGGCTATCGAGACTGTGAAGATTTATTATGTCGAGAGAACTTATAAATATGATACTGGTGTCCAAGCGCGAGAGAGCCTCAGTTTCAATCAAGGTTTAATTGATGCTGCTACGAACAATGCGGCTAGAAGAAGGGCAGCAGAGTCTGTAGGTAAGCACATTGAAAAAGTTTTGCCCGTAGGTGCCAAACTAATAATAACGAAGTAATTGCTATCGTTCTTTTAGCAGGGTGGAGTAGTCCTTGCTGTTTTGAAAAACTGTATTTGAATGCTTAATAAATTTGTATTGTTAAACTATTGACATGGAATTGGGTCACATGTGACGTTCATTCTTTCATAATAATGGGATCTTAAGCTAGAGCTTAATTTAGTGGATGTGTTAATTTTTAATTGATGCATTTCTTACTTACGAAGGAGATTTAGATAGAAAACATCCCTGGGATGTAATATTATTTTGAAATGGACAGGCTCTACAAATAATTCTTAATCTGGACACATACCAAGTGTATGCCATGGTGACAACGGAACAACTGATTGTTTTCGATTCTTCCCACTGTATGTGTGCTTCTCTTTCTTCTTTCCCACTCTGTGTGAAACTAGGTTTTAGATAGATCCTGGGTTAATCTACCAAAATTTTCTTCTTAAGCTAATGGGAATACTGATTATTTCATTCTTTTTCATGTAAATCTGGTGTAGTTTGTTTCTATGCATTGTTTTTCTTCTAGGAATAAATACTTTTTCTTTATACATAAAAGACGTACACATTATCCATCAAAACCAGACTTCTAATTCAAGTCTAAGCAGTTAAAATCGGTTTTTGGAATTAATCGGTCAAGGAGCGATATGCGATTAATCGGTGATTTAATCAGTTATATCTGATGTATATATTTGGCACTTTTAAAATATATAATAATATAATCATACAAGATATTTCTAAATAGTTATCCGAGATACAACAAAAAATATCAAATTCTCATAATCATATCTAATCAATTCAATTTGAGAGTACTATAGAGATGCCAAACACATCAATTATGTTAAATATTTAAAAGAATAAAGAGAAGGAGAAAAGAGATAATATATATTAGAGAGATATTACAATAATTAGTATATTTAACATTTGTTAAGAGAAAAGAAGAAGAAGTAAACTCTTAGTTTTGTGTGTTTATTAGGTTATATCTTATATATAATGGGAAAACTTGCTGCTTATTGGTATCCGTATTTTTTGTTTTAACCCAATCTTTTGTTCCAAAAGGGTACCCAAAAGTTTCACCCACCACATTTTCTACACTTCACGTTCGAAGGGTAAATAAAACTCAACTATAAAACTCAACGGGTCTTAACAAAACAGAGACACCGTTTTGCGGTTTCCTAAATAAAAAAAAAAAACCATTCGTTCGTCTTCTCCGTTCCTGATATCAATATAACAAGAACAAGGGGAGAGAAGTTTTATGACCAACGACTGGAATTCCATCCTGGGGTGGGCTGAGTAGTGGCTAGGATTGGCTCGAATGCGGTGTTGGCAAGATTGGCATTAAAATCCAGTGAAACCCAAATGTTTTAAATCCTTACGGAAAAAATCCAACAAAAAATTAAACTCCTCGATTATGATCTCTCTTTTCAGCACCAACAACAATCTTTTTCTTCATATTCTCAATCAACTATTGATTTCTCCCTTCGAAAAATGATCAATAATCAGGTAATAAATTTTCCAGTTATTTCTTTATGATAGCAAATATAAACATAAAGATGTAAAGAATTAATCATTGTTTTCTCTATCTTCCTTCGCAGACAAGAGGTGACTACTCTCTTTTCTCTCTTATTCTATTGTTTGTGTTAGGACTTGGGAAGGAAAATCTATCACCAACGACACAAGTTTTATTGAATAATTTCATTTTTTGAAAAAGGTTTAGCATTTCAATTTCTATTGATTGATTTTACTGGATTTTAGATCCATTCTATTTCTCCTTTCCACATTCTATTGTTTGAATTGGTTTCATTTGGAAATTAGATTTTCCTTTGTGTTTTTTCCGACTGTCTTTCCTTTGTTGCATTTATAGTTCGACTTCTGCATTGGCTTCACAAATCATATGTTCTTGAGGATCTTTGTAGTATATATGGATAAATACGCCCAATACTTGGTATGCAGATTCTTTTATCTTTCATGGCTAAATATGTTCTTTAATCTGATTAGAATCATTTTTATTGTTCAAGACATCCAATAGTCGTGATTAAACTTTCAGGATTATTGTGGGCATGAATGATTATTAAACAGTATGGCTCAATGGCATATGCCATTTCTGTTTAGTGTTTCTGTTGCTTCTTTTATTATTGTTATATCATTGGGTAGGTTTCAAAGTTAAGTCACAGTTTCAATTTTGTTCGAGTTTCCTGAACCTTATTTCAAAAGGGTTCGTAAAAGGGTGCAGTGATTAGGTCTTTGGTTTCTCCTCTATCTTTTTAAAACATTATTTGCGTCTCATGAATGGTTGTAAATACGCCGCAAGTACCAATGAAACAGAGTGTAGTTTTATTGAAGGGATTCAACATTTCTAATTTGAATTCTTCCGTGGTTCCCTTCTAAAAAATCTCTATAGAAGAATCTTCTTAGAAATGTTGTGACCATAGCATCCCAAGTAGGAATGGTTTTATGGTGTAAGCCATTCATGTAAGAGTAGCACCTGTCAATGATAATGGAAATTGACGAAGACAAAAAGCCTCACTTCTGGCTCTATCCCCACATCGATGAAGGAAGAGTACCCAATGTTTCTCTTGCTCCACTCCACTTAACTATGAGCGGCGTTGGTAGAAGTTGTAATTTGTGATTTATGTGGGCGTGAAAGACATTGTAGGAGAGCTTAATTGGAGTTCTATCATTCTGGTCAAGTTGCTTTGTTACACCACCTACTGATTTGCATTTTATATATACTTTTTATTGTTTTGACACTAATAACTATCGTTGATTAGATTATGCTGTTTTGCTATGAACGAAATTATGGAAGAGCAAAAGAATATAGTAAATCATTACAAAACAGGTCCGCCATTTATTTCAAACTTTAATTACACTATTTATAATTGATTTTCATTCACTGGGTTTCTTGATCTTGATTGATTGGATAATTTTCATGTAGCATTTATGGTGACTCGGAGCTGTTGAAGTTGAAGAAGGAATAGTCATAATTGCATAATCAACTACTGTTCTGGGGCCACCAGTGCTTTCTCCGACCGTGTGAGGTTAGTTACACCAATTATTTTTCTATAGCAGTATGCCATGAAGCATTATGCAACTTTACTAACTTCATACTAAGGTTAGTTAATTGTTTTGTTCCCTCTTTCCAAACATCATTTCTTTTGTTCTTAGGTCTCATAATTTTTTTTTATCTTATATATAATGCGGATACTGGCTTTTCTAATTAGTTCCCGTATTCCCGATTTTAGGCCAAAGTTTTTAATCAAAATGGTACCTGAAAGTTGGACTGTCACTTTCTTTTTGCTCTTTGCTGAAAGGGTAAATCGGTAATTTAAAGCATTCCCAAGTAGTATAAAACTCAACATCTTCACAAAACAGAGACACCGTTTTGCAGTTTCCTAATTAAAAAAACGTAAATCGTTCGTTCGTCTGCTCCGTTCCTAATATTCCCAATTAAAACTTCAAAAGTTCAAATCAAACACTTTGCAACCAACGAACATAAATTTAAACCCTGTTTTCGATTTTCAGAATCAAAGGTAATACTTTCTTTCATTTTCGTTTTCTAATATTCTTTAATCCTGTGATATAAGTCTGCAATTTTCCAACAGTTATGTCTTCTTGCCTTTGATATGGTTGGAACAATTGCTCCAGAGATTGTTTTCGTTCTTTTCATTTAAAATTCAAAGGTACGTTCTTCTATCCTCTTTTGATTTTTTTGTGATCTCAAGTTTTAGTCCCATGATGTAATTGCGTCCAATTGGTTGACTTAGAGGAGATGTTTGATAGTGAGATGCTTATTAGAATAAGTACTTTCTGCCTTCACAACTTTACTGTCAAACTTGACCCAAGTTATTCAGGCATCTTCAATTCATTTCCTATTAGTTCTATATGTGTTCTTCTTCACCCATTTTTTTTGTTTTAAGTACTCATACCTTTTTGCTTTCTAATCGAAGTTACCTTGCAATTGAGGGAGTCATACAAAGCCATGATTTGAAGGAACAAAGTATAATGAACATTCTAACACTTTGGCGTTATTATGTTAATCTGCTTCAAACAAAGACAAAAGGCTTCTCTGTAGGGTCTGATTGTCTTTTAATGTGCTATAAAGGATTCTATATGTGTTTGGCATGGGTTTCCTTAAGGGTAACTCAAAACAGATCGATCAATGCATTATATTTTAGCCTTCTTCGAATGTGTTGGTTGTTTTAGTCAATATTTTTTTTATGGAAATAATTGTTGGCTTACTGTAACTTTACCTGATTCCAATGTCTGTCTCTTGCAGATAGCCTCACATTTCGAGACAACAGACTTTCAACTGCCACATTTGGGTACATATCTTTCTCTTTCTCTTATATATTTATCGACTAATATCTTGGGCTCATCTATATGTTACCTGAAACTATTAAAAAAAAACAATTAAATCATGCATTCGTATACCCGATGTTAATCTATCAACTTTCATCTTCATTGATCAGTTTCTTCGTTTTTGGTTTGGTGCTTGATTTAATGTATCTACTACTCCCTATTCCACAGGACCCCGTTAGTGATGGCAAACAAAGTTCAGGATATCACAAAAAAGGAATATGAGATTAGCTTTGTCACTTTCAGAATTGCTATCTAAGGCCAGGGCTGCAACTTCTGGATGTAGGACTTATGCAAAGTTCAAGGTACTTATCTTGGATTCTTGGCAATTTTGTTGTATTTTATTTTTTACAGCTTAGATACTCATGGTTGAAAGTTTTGTGCAAGATGACCTAGAATGCATACTCTGTTGTAGGCATTCACAATTCTATTTATTAACTACATTTGCAATGTTTGCAAAGCCAAAAAGGTACAAAATTCTGGATTAGAACTTCTATTCGGAGGACTGTCTCATTGTTTTAGATTAGAAGGTCCCTCAACCAAATACCGCCATCTTAGTTAAAATATTAATTAAAACTTTGTATCCATTGCCATAGATTTTGACTACCATCATGATCTAAATTTATACTAAGCCGCTATTTGGATGTTTAAATGAGAAATCCCATTTATACTTGGTGGGCTGGTTACTTGATGTTACTTATGTTCTCTGTCCAAGGTTTATAGGCTAGGTAAGAGAATGCATGCATGTTTTTAGCCACATTCATTATCACATTTCAGTGTTGAGTGTTTGTGCCCATGAGTCTACAGTAACGCACACATTTTCCTTTACCAGTACTTAATTGGTAGGAGATATGCATTAGATTCTGATAAGTTCTTTAGCAGCGTGAAGTGTTTCTTTATCGAGATTCTACAACAAGTCACATGCTCTTTGCCCCTGCGCTGCTTTAGTGCATTAGAGTGCATTAGACTACCAGTGACAAGCCTATACGGTTCAAGCCCTCAATCATGCATATTGTTTTTCGTTGCATACATAATACAATGTTGTCCAAGCCCTCAATCAGGCATAGCTGTTTTTCTTTAGAGCATATGTATGACTGGAATGTGGACTTTAATTATATGGTGCAAGTTGAGATTAATTAGGCTATACCAAAGTCCTCGGAACGCTTAGGCCATGTTTGATTAGTTGCTGCACATTTTATGTATCAAGTAGTTATACTTGAAACTCTGTAGGCATTTTGTTGATTGTTGAATTTGCTGAGATCTCTCATGTACCATGAGATTTATTAAGTCTCCTCCCTGAATATGGATCATTTTGTATATCCTTTTATGTCAATCACTATATCTATGAGTTAATATTTTTCCTTGAATTCTAGACATTAAATTTATATCTTAAATAGTATACTGATATTTTATTTGTTTACCGGCCTATTAAAGTGTTAATTAATCAAGTTCAACTCCATTTTCTATTCCACATTATACAAAACCACCCTCCTTTTTATTATTCACTTTCTGTGGTGGTCATTGCAGTAGTTGAGGTATTATATCATACTCAGAGTCACAATCAGACCATGGTGTGCGTGCTCTTGAACCATCTTTACAAGATGTAAAAAGAAGAAGGTTCCGTGCTCGATCTTGGATGGGCGGGGGCATTACTCTCCGAAAGATCTATATATTTCCTCCTATGATGTTCAGTGGTCTCACCCGTAATTATTTTTGCGTTTACCCCATTGTTGCCAAGTGCAACATGTGGTACGATCGGCTTCGCAAAGCATTGTGGAGCCCAAGAGGAAAATTATAAAGAAGGTATTGCAAGACTCATGGGTGGTTTCATTGTTATGGCTAGCCGTGGTTTTGTAAGAAGGGTGCCTGGTATATGAATTTGTTTGCTTTTTTTCGATTTTCTAGAAACATCTGCTACTTTGAAAATTGTGGAATTCAATGGATATGTTGAGAAGTTCGCAAAGAGAAAAAGGACGTATCAGGACAGACTATAGAGGTATCATACAGCGTCCATGGGGGAAATGGGCAATAGAGATCAGGGACCCCAGGAAGGGTGCAGTGTCAGGGTGTGGCTTGGAACCTTCAACACTGCTGAAGAAGGTGCAAGAGCTTATGATGCTGAGGCACACAGGATCCATGGAAACAAAGCTAAGGTTAATTTCCCTCAAGAGAATTCCCCATTTGCTCAAACTTTACTGTGGAAAGTAAATCCACGAGAAAAGCGCGCCTCTTTCGGCAGCCACACCTTGCAGAGGCCAGTGTTTAATTAGGATTTTATTTTAATGAACTACATGAGTGATGACATCTTGGGTTTGAGCATTTTGCACTTGCAAAATAATGCTCTAAAGCTGTTCTGATGGTTTTTACCACTAACTTTTCCATTAAGCAGTCCTGAATCCTGATTGATGAAGGGTTTTCTCCTTTTCAATTTTTTTTTTGGACTGCCTTCAGTGTAAATCGTTTCCTCATTTCTCCCATACTGAACTTATTCTAAATCTTCAAGTAATATCATTGGGCTTCAGCATGTCTTCTTTACAAAGTTGAATTTGAGCAGTGGACTCAGCTCTTTATTCCTCTCTAGATATAAAGCCATTCAGTATTTTACATCTCGGACAAACGAGGAACAAAAAGTCAACGATAATATCGGAACCCAACAATTTTCAACCCCTACGTACCATCATCAATACTGAAAAAATTCAAAAGAACACGGAAAGATGCTGCTAAATTGGTTGTTCAAACCAAAGATATGCCGAAAGGTGAGTGAACAAGATTTGGAGGTAGTTTAGGATTTCAAATGTTTGCAAAAATGGCAATTGGACTTTACCTCCACTTAGATGTTTTGTTAAACATTATTTCAATCAACTCGTTTCATTTATACATGCAGTAGAAGTGAAGAATTTAGAAGATGAAGTTTAAATGGTGGTGAGCAATCGTGGTGTTGCAGCGTTGCTGGAGCAGGAATAACAAAATGGGGAAGAAAGGGATGGTCCCGTTTTAGATGGTGTCTTTGATTCTGTCTTTATTTTACTTTCTGACGTGTGTAGCCTTTTTAGTTGTGTGTGAAATCTTCTCTTTTTCTGTACTCTGTTACGTGTCTTGCCTTTTTTTTTTTTTTAGTAAAAAGAGATACTGCTTCAAATGGTCTCAAGTGATATGCTGTGAAATGGGTAAGCATCTAAGCAAGTCTGCAAGTGATATGTTTTGGCGTTTTGCTACTCATTCTATATTTCGAAGTATAAGTAATTAAATATGTATATAATATTATTAAACCGATTACCCGATTAATCGCATATCGTTCTTATACCGATTACTTCCAAAAACCGATTTTAACTGCTTAGATCTCAAGACACTAAAGTAAATGATGAGTCTATTATCACAAGCGTGTAAACAGTAAACTAATTACTAACTAATGCTAGATTGTTCTTAACTTATCAGAGAGTTATGTTCAATCACATATACTTGGCCTTGCTATTAAAGGCACCTTAAACCTCCTTAATGTTTGCTCAAGAGCAAATTCAGTGAAACGGGTTGTTTTTACCTCATCCATTAGTACAATGACATCTCAAGATATCGCCAAGAATATCATTGTCACAACCCGAATTTCTAAACAATAACCAAGTGAATATTTAAAATATAAATATCTCAAACATCACTAGGTTCACTTGTTTAAAAACCCAGACTATGACGGAGGATACTACACATACAAACCCTAATAACCATGTCATAAAAGAATCAACTTAAATTAAAATAATCCCAATAATTATCCACAACTTCTTTATTATGATAACATCCTTCCAAATAAACATCAAACAAACTCTCCAAATAAATTCCTCACTACCATGTTCTCATGCCATGAAAAATAAACTACGTTATTACATTCTTCCAACCAAGAATCAGACCTAAAAGAAAACTAATGGACTGCTCCAGGCAAGAATCCCAATCACACGCCGCGGTTCCACTGCCTTCCACCTATGTTCCCAAGAACACACCCACGTTGCCAAAAACAAAGCAAACATGGGTCAGCAAATTGAATTTGCTGGTATGAGTAGACTAAACTACATATAAATATTTCAAACTTTACTTATCCAACTAACACTTTAAATCTATCATAACCTAATCATTCTCAGCTTGGAAGACAGGTAGTTCTGTCATCTCAAACGGCATAGTTTCTTCCCAAGCAAAACTTCCATTTTATTAACTCATTCTAATAACTCATTTTTTTTATATCTAAATAAATGAATTTCACTTACCGATATCCGCCGCTGTATAAGGGTAGGACCGCGTCCCTGCACAAAATGTTATTAAGTCCTACCCTCCTGCAAAAGAAAGTTAGAACTTGTATATATAACAGATGTAGATATTCTATATGTATTCAAAGGTAAACCAAGCACTTGCAGATAAACAAATCCATTTCTCTTATCAATTAATCAATTACTTTATCTTATACACCTACCCTTTAGTACCTACTCCACGATTTGCACTCCACACATTTGCCAAATCACACATTCTGTGTGCCTCTCCCCCGAATACCACAATATCATAGCCATCTCGGGCTTTCATACACATAATTCGACCTCTTTGGGCATAAAAACTCGGTCATTCATGGCACATTCAATGAATACCTTAGGTCATTCCCCGCCACATTCAAGGAATACATATCATATCACTAACGGGCCATTCATGGCACATTCAATGAATGCCCCGGGTCATTCCTCGCCACATTCAAGGAATACCCAATCCTACATTCCAGTACATTCAAGGAATACAACTAACCCCAAAGGCGAATACCTTAGTTCCTCTTTTGGGGCCCACTCACAATCTGGTCATTCATGGCACATTCAATGAATACCTTATATAACACTAACGGGCCATTTATGGCACATTCAATAAATGCCCCCACCTACATATGACATCATCGGTCATAAAACTCAATTCCAAAACTTTGAGAGTGGAGAGTTCTAAAGGGTGCGGTAAGTTTTGTTTACGATTATTGAACTTTATTGCATAACTTATTTCAGAGAACGTAGGAAAATCTTGATTCAATTATTTTTGGTTTCTGGCGTTATTAATTTCATGAATGTATAAGTGTCATAACGTTGTGTATATAAAAAGATCAAAAATCACAAAGCAGTAAATACACGTACACAAGTATATTTATAAAGGTCCTAGCTTAAGTCAAACATGCTAGTAGTCCTAGACTTATCCTAATAGACCTAATCATAATTTTAGGAAAAAGTCAACTTTTCGGGTCAACTGGTCAAAGTCAACCCTGGTCAAAGTCAAAGTCAAAGTCCACTTTGGTCAACAGTCAAAGTCAGAGTCCACTCTGGTCAACAGCCAACCTTGGTCAACCATGCCTAAACTCCAAAACCCAAAAGCCCAACTCCTAAGGCCCATAGTCTAATCTTAAAAGTCAAATTTTAAAAATCCAAAAATGAAAAGACATTAGCCCACGATTTTGGCCCAAGCCCAAAATCGTTTTTGGCTACTGTTCATCTACTTCCTCTCCAATTTCAAACAACCACCACCGACCACCATAATAGCCACCACCGGCCACCCCTAATTAAAACAAACCCAGCGGTTTGGGTCAGGGAGAAAAACCCTATCTACCCATATCAACAATTCACCATTTCATCATACTGAGAAAATTCGACCGACGCCATTAAAGCTTTCTCAGAGCTTCCACAGGTATCGCTCGGCACCACTGAGCCATCTCCACTCAACACACAACCCTCAACACCTTACCCCACATCCTCCATGTTCAATTCCAACCAACAAAACATTCACACAACAAAAAAAACGGAACTGTTTGTGATATTGGTCGAACGCCATGGCTGTTTCCAAGGCTTCCCCTCACCCAATCCAACACAAATCGACCAAAACTCAATCCTATCACAGTTTACCAGTTTCAAATCTCCAATTCAAACAACAATCCCTAGCAACTTGATCTACATCAACACCTCAACCCAAAACCCAATAAAAACGGCTTACCCAAACTCCAGCAGAACAAGCTTATATCCAACGTATATCAATGACTAAATATGATTCAAAATCATCTTTTTATTTCTTAAGTTTGTTTACACCGTACCCCGACTAAGTCGATCACAGCAGCAAACTAACGAACAGTATGTAGAATAACATGTTTATCAATTCGACAGAAAAACAACAATCGAAGAATATGCAGAACAAAAATACTGAGGGGAAACCTCGGTTTTTCCTCGTACCCATAAAACTGTAAATCTCAAGGTGAGGTGAAATAGAAAAAAAACTACTCCTTTGTTAAAATCGAACGACCCGAACGGCTCCCGAAATCTAAAACCCCCGTCGTCTCATCATCCACGCGAAACGATAATCTTCCTCGTTCAAAACCCCTTTTTTTTTCTCTCAGTAAAACTCTCACTTTTTTTTTAAAACTCTCGTTTTGTTTTTCTCAAAAAAAAAAACTCTACGTGAGAAACCCCTATTTTCTAGTTTTTCAAACCTCTCCGAAAAACAAGGGTTTTAAACCTATCTACTTACTGACGGGCTTTTATCCTAACAACTGGATATCCTATTTCTGTTTTCTATTTACATTATTATTATTATTATTACTATTAATATTATTATAGGAAATGAAATAAAAAGACGGGGTGTTATAATCATATCCATAGTAGATGAATCATGCGAAACTCCGATCGAACGTGTCTGTAACAGGAAGGCAAGCGGTTGGGTAATGTGCTACTCCCTTTGATGGTCCAAATCATTCACACTAAAAAAATTGATCTGATAAATTATGCCCACTTTTACAGCTCCACTAAACAAAACATCAAAAACTCTATATACCACAAGGAACAAATTATTAATAATTTATCCTAGCAAATTAAATGTATTTTCTTTTTGCATCTTCACCATCTCTAATCACAATTTTTTTTCTCCCAAACTCTCTCTAACATCATGCAGAGCTTCTACTGGTTAAGTAAGATTCATTTGGCATTCTTAATCATAAAACCAATGAACTCGATTGATCATTTCAAATACAATAAGGTAAAAATGGTACTTATGATTTATCATATACATCTTTTACAATGTACATCGAAAAAAAAGGAGTTTATTACAAACAAACAACTATTAACGTTTTTTCAAGACATTAATTCACTAGAATCTAATGAATTTGTTCAGTTCAATGCGTAACTTCAAGAACTAAGTTATAACAGCAGCAACATCAAGGTCAATTCGAGTTATTTATTCTCATTTTTTTCCTTACTTTTATATATATATATATATATATATATATATATATATATATATATATATATATATATATATATATATATATATATTTTTTTTTTTTTCTTTAAATTAAATAGTTCCTTGCACAAGTACTAAAAACTTGCTAATTGAAAACAGGCAGCTAGATACATTTTCAAATATTTTTGTGTAGCACGTGAAAAGGCAAACATGCAGATGACTAAAGATGAAGATGTTGTTGAGAAAAATAATTAGCGTCTCCAAATTCAAATCCAAAACAATAATACTGCCGAATTATTATACTTACAATTATCTTATTATTTTGTCATATTAAATTTTATATAAATAAATCAACTATATGACTTACACGTGCAACGCACGTGCCCATTTACTAGTCTATATATATATATAAAAGCTCGCACCTTACCTCTCTCCTCACCATATCGCTCTATTTTCCAAACCGTGCATTCTCATTCACTCCTTAAAAAAAGGAGGTGCTAATAATTAGAAACACCTCCCTTGATTTACTACTTTCTCCTTCTTTTATTCTTTATTTATTTGGTTCTCCTAATCTCTTTTAAAACGAATCCTAATAAAATAAAAGTCTTAAAAACTACTTAAACCAAATTCTTAATTTTCATCCTCTTAATTCTTCACAAGTCCAATGATCGTAAGTATGCTTCACACCTTGAGATTGTTGCCGCAAGGCTTTTGCCAGTGAAACGCCTCACCTCACACCTTAGCATTTAGATTATTGGGATAGAATACCACTACATATGAGACGTGTAAAAGAGTTAGTGTATATTGCAGTTCATGCCAATGTACACAAACTGTTTGGATCTCTCTCTGCTGCATTCAATATCTTTGACAAGATGACTACCAATCTGGATTCACTTTCTTGGAATGCAATTCTAACAGCATGTGTGCGTCACAACCAACCCAATGACGCTTGCTGATTCCTAAAACTAATGCATACTTCTGAATATAAGATCATATAACATGGGGATGTAGAGGTTGCAAAGCATGCAAAGATCTGATGAACCGGTATCGAGCAAACCCACGGGAATGGATGATCGAAAAGGATTAGAAGAAAATGCTAATGCTTTGCAAGATGCCGCTTCTTCTCTTAAGATAATACATAACTTCGAAAAGCCTCGAACTCTAGCGTTGAACTACTTGAATGCTTTGAAACAACGGATTTCCTGCCGATCGGTTGAATGACAATGCCTTGGGCCGAAGCTTCCCTGCAATAGACTTTGAATAGTCCAAGGGTGGGTTGAAAATTCGATCTTTTGCCTATTTGTTTTCGTTTAGAGCTCGGGAATCGATGAAAGCATGCAGCAGATAGTGTATGCAAACTGGATCCGTCTGATTCAGTATCTCATGTGTTACTCGGCAGCATCCTCGCATTGATAGGTAACTGGGGTGAGGTCGCCAGAGTAAGGAGATTAATGCAAAGCAGAGGTGTTAGGAGGTTCCTGGCCAAAGCTGGATAGAGGTTAAGAATCGAGTCAATGTATTTTCAGTAGGAAGTAGGAACGTCCTGTTCAGCAGACTTTCCTGTAAAACAACGAAGTAATAATGTATGAGTTGATTTCTTATAGCCTATTTGAGATTCGTGATGTAGTGTTATTTTTATCTTGGATAGGTTATATTACAGAGAATGAATGGAGCTGAAGATCAAAGGTTGGTATACATGCCATGATGTCAAACTGGGTCCATTTGTTCAATTTCTTTGTTTGTGATAAAATTTGGATAATAGTTTCTCATATTCTGCTTCATTTTTCCCCTTTTGAAGAGATGTTGAAGGAAGTGGAATTGCAACAATTAAGTCTCTGGATAGAAGCTTGAGAAGCAAGTTTAGCGATCATGAAACGGATGAAAACAGAAACTGCAATTCTGTTGAAGTAAGGTCACATCTCATCTTTCCTATTATTTGTCTTTCTTATATTCTGAATGAAATTCTTGCATGGCCTTCTATTTGAAAAACAAGGGTTAAAATATCAGGAATTCTTTGAACAATTCACCTGGTTATGAAAACAGGTGAATCACGTACAGCAAACTAAATGACATGAAAGAGCAGGAACTCTATGCTAAGTACATACCATTGGAAAAGACACTTCTCCACTACCAACCACATACGATCGACCAGAGCCAACAACACCTTCCTCATAACCTCTGACACTGTTAGTTCCACCAATAGCAAATGCTTCATGGGGAGAGAAACTTCCCACAACATGACCACCAGATAAACTACGCGGCAAGAAAAACAATATAAGTAACATTTACGGCCCTATCTATGAAATGCTCACTTTCTTCAAAAGCTGTCATGTTAACCCAAACAGAAGGAAATCATACCTCAAAAGAAAGCGAGCAGGACCAAGTTCCACACCCTTCCTAGCATGAGCATTAACTCGGTTGAAACTTAACCACTCGGCCTGTTATGGAAGACCCTGTTCCATGTTGAACACTAACTGCAATAACAAAGTGTCCAGTGAGACGATGGTAGAATCCCACTGATGCTATATGTTATATATTCAAACAAATGCCAGCAACTTGAAGTTTAAGAAAAATAAGTTACCATTGAAGACCCATGGTCACCGGAATCGGTGTAGGCGCTTTCAAGTTTGGCGAGTAGCATGTCATCATGTGTATTACCACTTTGGATCGGGAACAAATTTAAAATAAGAGATCGGATATTATAATGACAGCTATAACAAGCTACCCAAAGATAATAAATCATTCGGATGAATTTTAGACTAGAGGTATAAACAAGCAAGGTTTGGCACGATACCTAGCGATAAAAGGGGCTGCTTTGTAATAATCCTTTCTAAGAGGATTCCCTCTTTCATCACGAGCAAGCACCGGTTGAGAAGTTTCAATTTAAAACATATATTGAAAAGTGTATAAGCAACAACGCCACAATATTGTGATAATATATAAACTCTTGCTAAGTGATTAGCACACCGACATGTCCGTCAAATTCTGATATTATTATGTATTCTTTTCTTTTTCAATTGGTAAAGTAGAGATATTTTACAAATTACCAAGAGAGAACATTAGGGTTGTGTAGGATGAGATATCCTACCCTACAACAGTGGGAATAGAAAATGTAGAAAAAATAGAGTACATAACAAAAGAGCATACTAGCCCGTGCTCATCAACAACTCCCGTTTAAAGACAAAATTCCCGAACAGGTATCCCACCATTCGTCCAGACTTTCGAACAAAACTTACTATCTCATGTCATTAAAAATTTAAAAGTTCATGCAAATTGCAAAGCATACAAGAAATGTAACGACAAATTGATACACAGCACGAAAATCACATTATCAACATGCATACATCAATTCAAACATATATCCAAATAAACTAAGACATCTAAAAGGTGTTTAGTACTGTACATGAATATGACTATCTTCCCACCTACACTTACAATACAAAAAAGATATATTCATGCTAGAAGAGTTAAATAATATCAGAAAAACCAAAAACATATAGTAATACATTACCATTACAAGGATGCAGATAACAGAATAAGGGTTATTCATTGTCCCTTTTTTTTTTCAATCGTCAAGTTATTTCAAACAACGACAGTCTAAATACCACTACTGATAATAGAAATGCTAATTGTTAAGTCTCTGGATAGAAGCTTGAGAAGCAAGTTTAGCGATCATGAAATGGATGAAAATAGAAACTGCAATTCTGTTGAAGTAAGGTCACATCTCATCTTTCCTATTATTTGTCTTTCTTATATTCTGAATGAAATTCTTGCATGGCCTTCTATTTGAAAAACAAGGGTTAAAATATCAGGAATTCTTTGAACAATTCACCTGGTTATAACTTACGCGGTGTTTCCTAAATATTTTACTAATTTACATATTCCAGGATGGTACTATCGAGATTACTTCATCTCGGCCAATCCGAACCGAAAGAGATCCTCATAGTGCGTAAAGGTTCGATGATGTATCGGCTTTAGGTTCAGAGAGCGTTCGGTTTAAACACCCCACAAGAACTTGGATTGAGGAGCAATATCCATCGGGACTCGGACATCTTCTTATCACCTCTAAGACATAGCTCTATGTCTCATAAGTCCACAACCAATGCTATTATAACAAACTACCTAGAGCACCGAGAGATCAAAACTGAGAGTGGTCGATGAGGTTCCGCTCCGGATGGAAGTATTGATGATCTAACAAATAGCTCGGAAGACAAGATCGTGAGTGGGTTGAAAATCCGATCTTTGCCTATTCGTTTTTCGTTTAGAGCTTCGGGGAATCGATGAAAGCATGCATCGATAGTGTATGGAAACTGGATCCGTCCGATTAAGCATCTCATGTGTTACTTCGGCAACATCCTTGCATCGACAGTGGCGGGGTGAGGTCGCCAGAGTAAGGAGATTAATGCAAAGCAGAGGTGTTAGGAGGTTCCCGGCCAAAAATTTGGATAGAGGTTGAGAATCGAAGTCAATGTATTTTCGGTAGGAAGTAGGAACACTTTAGTAGGATATCTGATGGCATCAATAATGGAAGAAGGGAGCTTTATGGTTTGGAACTTCTCATCACAGAGGTCAAGCACAAAATGAGCGTTTCGTCCAACTTTCGAGAATCCTTTTCTGCTGTAATGGTTCTTGGCACAGTCGGGCATCAGCCCTTTGAAATCAACTTGGGCAGGGAACAAATTCATCCTAAAGGCGACAAGAAATGTCTTTGTAGGCTGTTCTTCTTCGATGAATTTTGTATCCCAAGGCTATAAATGGATAATTATTATGCAAAACTTGAATGTAAAGTGTTATCACAAACTAATGGATATCAGATTTGTAGGCATAGCCAATACCCAATGATTCAAAAAAGCAAAATCGTGAAACGAGACTAGAGATAGCGTACTTCAGACAATTAAAAGATTGTAATAGGCATTTCTCCGCGATAGCATAGGACTTGAGACAGCCTACATCACACCCTGGACCAGTTTACTAGCCTATTCATCAATGCAACATCTTAATGATGAAACTGAGCACACATACATAAACCTACTGCAGCTCATTTTTGCTCAACTCCAAGCGCAATCCTCAAAGTACTGAATAAAACTCCTCAAGTTCCTCTACAAATTTGAATCATCAGAAACTAATATTCAATGGAAATTTCCTGAAGGATTCGATGTCACGGGTTTGATTACCACTTCATTTCATACTACACAGATCACAATGACACACCAGAACCACAGGGAGGTTTGTATAAATTAAGTGGAAGTTTAATGAAGGATCGGATGTCCCTTAACCGATAAAGATGCTCAACTGTGGATTTCTTATCCTCTCCCTATAATGTTTCAAAGTTTGAAAACTATAGCGTATTGGGCTGCGAACATAAACAAGAAAAGGGGCAAGGTACAAACTTAGACCCCTTTAGTAACACAAATATACATAGGGAGCAAGAGGGGGGAGGTACCATTCGTAGGCGTCAGAGTGTTGGGGGATTCCAGAGCATTTTGAGTTAAACCAGGAATTATAGCTCTGTACTCCATGTAGAGCAAAAAAAAAACTTAGTACCCCATAAAGATGGATACAAAAAAGGGTAAGTGAACAGGAGGCTGCAACTTGAATTCCTTTAAATAGTTCCGATTCCCTTCCTTAAATAGTTCCTTCTTCTAGCTAGCTCTTCTGATCTGTCTTCTACTGCGCCCCGGGGGCCAGAACGCTGCTATTCGACAACTTTCTCCGTGGACAAAGGCCCGCAGCTAAAGGTTAACAAAAGATTGAAGAACCCATGACGATCTATCTAAACGATACGAGAAAACGGTTTTTTGGCGCGGAATGCCCTCCTTAAACATCAGAGAGGGCCGGTCGAAAGAGATTGAGAAATTGTATTCCACCACCGCATCAAACTTCCCAACCATCTCAGAGTCTGCCTCATCATCATGCTAAAACGGAACATCACCTTATGACCCCATACCTCAATAAAACTTAAAAGGTAATCATGGTGATAAGTTAAACTAACATTTCAAAACGCAGAGTAGCAAATTACAGGTATTTGGTTATAGTCAATTGTCATATCATATCTGTCACAAGGTATTGTAGAATCTACAGACCAATTGGATCTTCACGCGACTAGATGAATAAAAACACGCAAGACCGTCAAAAGGAACAAATATCAACTGACAACCTATGCCGCTATTCATACTAACATGTTTTCAGTATCTTAATGTTAAGATAATTAGTATGAACATTACACAATAGTTTCTTTGGTAGGCGAAGCGAACAAAGCGGTCGTAAAGCGTAACAAAGCAGATCTTCAAAGATAACAAGTCCAGTTATCTATGTTTTTTTATGCGAAAAAGTCCAAATATAGTTCATAGGAAATGTATAATGTGCATAAATTCAACACTTTTTTTCCGTTCTCAAATTCCACAATACATACATTAAGTTCAAGGATAACCTCCATTACCTTTGCATCATCAATATCTTGAAGCAAGGTTCGCTCACATGCCAAATTCACCCTTTGGGCTTTATCAAAATAGCTCCTTCTTTCCTATTTGATTAGAGCTAATTAGTTACGCATGTCCAAATAACAGAATAGTATTTAGTTGAATCAATCAGTAACGACTATATGACATTGCATGTTTATATACGTACAAACTTAACTTCTTATTTTTTAAAAGTCTACGAATCCTAATAAAACAAAATACCTAAAACCTAATAAACCAAAAACTGCACTTCTTATTTCTTAAAACTGTCAAACCTAGCAGCTGAATTAGATTTGAATTCCTAAAACCTACTAAACCAAAAACTCAACTTCTTATATCAAACTCAATTTTCTAAAAACTCTCAATTGTATAGCTTCAATGGTATCAAAAGGAACATCAAAGCGTGCTTTAACCAGTGGTAGAGCATCAAAAAATAGAGCAAAACCTAGAGCAGCAAGAAGGACAAGAAAAAAATCAAAGGAAAAAATAGGTATTGTTTCAATCTTAATACCTATATTCATGTTTTTATGAGGTATACAATACCTTATGATATTGCAGGCACTTATGATATTGTTTCAATCTCTGTGGTTGTGAAGTTGTCATGGTACACAATACCTTATGATATTAGTTCATATACCTTCTCCTCTTTTTGTTGAGTTATGTTATACACTAGCACAAATATTGCGGCAGAAAAACACTAATTGATTGATTTTGGGAGTGCACTTATCCAGTTTTAAGCAAATCAGAATGTAAACTTAATCGATCTAATCGAATGAGTTATTTAGCGGACAAAAGGAAAAGGTCTCTTGGTATTGAGTGTATGCAAAATCAGGAAAGAAATGAATTAATTAAAACAATTTCCAAGCAAAAAAGAAGTGACCTGAAGAAGAAGAGGAAAAAATCCGTTGTTGCCGAGTTTAATGAGTCTGTATCATTAGATGAAGAGTATTATTCACAAATGAGGAGTAGTGAATCAGATGGTGATGAAGAAGACATATCAAATGAAACTGAACATAAAAGTAAGATTTTCAATATATTTTAATTTTGTATTATGATAAAAATTCCTAAAAAAATTTATATGTTTGTGTTTAACACAGGAAATTGTCATGAAGCCTGGAATTTTGGAGAGCCAAAGTTTATGTGTTCGTTTTGTGGAGCAATACTTTGGTATGAAGAAAGGGTTGGTAGAACAAAGCAGACCAAGAAACCAAAGTTTGGAATATGCTGCCTCCATGGAAAAGTTCAGCTTCCTCTTTTAGCTGATGCACCTCCATTCCTAAACCAGCTACTAGATTCTGAAGGTGGTTCAATGTCTACAAATTACAGAGAAAACATGAGGGCGTATAACACGATGTTTGCTTTCACATCAACTGGGGGAGTGGTTGATAAAAAAATAAACAATGGTAGGGGACCCTATGTTTTTAAGATTAGCGGACAAAATCACCACAAAATTGGTTCCCTGCTACCAATTCCAGGTACACCTCCTAAATTTGGGCAGTTATACATATATGATACAGCCAATGAAGTACAATATCCTCTTCAAAATATTTTAAAATATTAGATTTTTAGATATTAAGATATTAGATTTTTTTTTTATTGGCTAGGATATTAGATTTTTCCCGTAAATATGATTTTCTTCAATGAAAAATGGAGCAAATAATTAGTCATTTGAATTTTTGTAATAATTATGTTTTTACATGTTTTTTATGAGTTAATTTTGTTTTTTCCCTTTGTTCCAGGCCAGACTCCTAAATTTGGGCAGTTATACATATATGATACAGGCAATGAAGTGCAAAACAGATTGAACTCTTTTAGTAAGAAAATTGAAAAGAAGAAACCGTTGGATCCAAACATTATAGCAGGACTTATTAGCATGTTAAATGAAAACAACAGAATAAATTTGAGACTTACAGAATGGCGAGAGATCGTTTTGAAGAATCTGAAACCGCTGATGTTAGTATAAGACTCATTAGCACAAGAGGAACTGATGGAAGGCTCTACAACTTACCAACTTCTAATGAGGTAGCTGCTCTCATTGTTGGTAATGGAGATGAATCTCAAGGTCACCGTGACATTATTGTTGACAAGAAAGGATACGGCTTAAAGAGAATTGATGAAACTTTTCCAAGTTTTATGTCAATGCAATACCCTCTCTTATTTCGACGGGTGATGGATATGTGCCTGAAACCAAGTACAGAAATGGTAGTAAAGTGGGTAAAAGACAACATGTTACCATGAGAGAGTATTATGCATTTAGAATGCAAATGAGAGTAAATGAAGGGCTAACAATAGTCAAAAGTAAACGATTGAAGCTACAGTTTTGGGTAGATGCATATACTGCTGTTGAGGAGATGAGGCTTTCATGGGTTAGAAATAACCAACATACTATTCGTGCAGAATTGTACCAAGGTTTGGTTGATGCTGTTGTTTCTGGGGACACTAAACCTGCATCTGTTGGTAGACGATTAGTTTTACCATCATCTTTTACAGGTAATTAAGTCTATTGAAATCCCCAAAACTCACTTACAAGTTTTAAAAATAAATTTATAATGACAAATGATTAGTTTTACTATCGTCTTTTACAGGTGGTCCAAGATATATGGTACAAAATTATCAGGATGCCATAGCCATTTCCAGATGGGCTGGAACTCCTGACATTTTCACCACATTTACTTGCAACCCCAAGTGGTCTGAAATTCAAATGGCATTGGACAAGGTTTCTAAGGGACTAAAACACGAAGATGCCCCGATATTGTTGCTTTCGGGTATTTGAAATAAAACCGCACGAAGTTAATGATCCGATTTGGTAAAACGGCGTAAACATTTTGGTAAAGCTTGGGCAGGTCAGTCTTTATATTTAAATGTTTTCACATAAGTTTTAAATGTCAATGACCCTACTTTTGAAAAGTTAAACAATAAATATGTCCTAACTCAAACACATAAAAAAACATAAATAACCATGGCCTTAGCATTCATGTAGTGCCACACACATTTCTTTTTTACTTTTTACCTGTTGCACATGTTCTTTGAAATGTTTGTTGCCATAATTTAGTATATGTTATAGTGGATTTAGTATGTGTTTACCTGGTCACGGAATGGGAATGCCTTCTTTTTACCAAAAACCTTAATAAAGGCAATGGCCAAATCCTGTAATGTGTTTCCACAGTTAAATGTGTTAGAAATTTAAGAATTAAATAAAAATAAAATAAAAAGTAGTTATAGCTGTAAATTTGAATTGTACATTATACTTGAGATAACCTTAACATGGAAGTTGCGTTATTTGAACCCCTGAATTCGGGACTGGAATTGGACAACCAGCTTTCAATCTGTGAAAGAACCATTCCTCAAGTGGGTTGTAGTTCAAAGGGCCATAAATGTAGACCAGTCTTATTGAAGTCCAGTTCACATCTCTCGGCTGTAGTAAGTTTTCTGTCTCGAGCTTTCCTTTGTGCCTACTCTTTAGATCTACTGCATCATCTTATAATACAGTTCACACAAGTTAGAAGTAGATCTAAGGATCAGAAAAAAAAAAAAAAAGACAAAATTTAATAATAGCTCTTTTTAAAAATTCAACTAAACAAAACTGAAATGGAAGTCAGACCGAGGGGTAGACAAATTAAACCTTTAGCGGTTTATCCATACATGTCATTTCTTTTCAAGACCACGATCTAATGGTCAACCAAACAATATATGTTATTTGTAAAAGTACCATGATGATTAGGAGTTGAGACACATCTTGACGAGGTCATTGGAACCGGATAATTTTCATATATTTAATTTTATCACCTACTCAATTACTCTTCAACCAATGACTGCATCTTATGAGAAATGGTGCAGCAAACCCAAAGGTATCCAAGCAATACTCCACACATTTTGAGCTGTGAAAATCCTGTATCAGATATTTAGATCCATACAAACGACTAGAAGAGGTGCATAGTAGAGCAGGGAATCATGGGAACTGCTTCATTTTATTATGCAGATGATGATTGAATCTAAAAAAACAAAATAGCATCATAGACCACTATTACAAATTTACAATAAAAACAAAAGATGCACAATAGGGGAATCTTACATTAGAAAGAATGGTTAACTTTTCCCAACAGCAATCTTAAAAAAGGATTAGCTCCAACGGAGAAAAACTTTGGTTCTCAGTGCTTAAATAATAGTCTTATCCTAATTCTATGTCAACCAGTGCTTTATGTGAAAGTGTCGAAACAAGTAAAACTATATCCACGCTACACAATAAAATGAAACAAGTAAATAGTCCTACCCTTATTTTATGCCCAACAGTGTCGAAATTAGGTAGTGGAAAAAAACATTTAGCAAATTGGAACGTGAATATAATGAAATCAGGAAATCAACAAGGGATTTGCGTTATTATGCAGTCCATAAGAACAACCCTACATCATAATACATGAAAACTCCAGTAAACTTGATATAGAAAATGATATCAAAGAGTGTCTTCATGCATCTGATACATGGGACGCAAAATTATGACTGGTACATACCTAAAGTAAATAGTATCCTTATTTTTGGCTTTCAGCTTTTTCCCCCAATTTCATTTATAGGTCTTATTATTTCCTCCAAGGCCAAGAAAGCATCACCTTCGCATAGATAGGCCTGCAATAGTTAAAACAAACAGTATATAAATCTCGAGGACATGCTTCATGAGCTGCATATTCATTTAGGCAAATACAACAAAAACGGGTTGGACAGGACTGGCTGGGCCCTAAGAGCAATTAAATGTATCGATATTGTTCATTTTGCTACAGGGTAAAAGGAGTTTCTGAACTATTCAAGAAATAGATGAGAAAGTATCTGATGAATGTGTGTAGGAATACTAGCAAAACCTATGGCAGGGGAGTTTAGGAAGCATCCAATTGGTTCGGGATGCCAATGCTCATGCGACGTATAGGTTGCTATTGCATCTAAAAACTTTTTTGTGTTAATTGTTTAGACATTATTGAGAAGGTAGATGACCTATAGAATCCAGGTTTCTATTGCACCTTGGCTGATTACAGCCACATGTTAACTATTTACAAAGCCAGACGGTGATCTGAGAGTTGTCCATTTTGCCTAGGACTTACTTTGCAGTATCATACTCAAAATAGATGCTATGCTAAAATCCATACTTTCCTATAGTTTCCAAAAAAAAAAAAAATTTGCATAATTTGGCAGTTAATGCCCTGTTGGATTTAATGATCTTTTCTTATATGAAAAGCTTACCTTAAATTCTTTTATTGTCTTTTCTTTGTTTTTGCAGCAATATACACAATAGAGTTTCAGAAGAGAGGATTACCTCATGCTCATATATTGCTTTTCTTGGATAATAGTTCCAAGCCCAAAACTCCTGCTCAGATAAATAAGTTAATATCAGCCGAGCTTCGACCCGAGAAGATAAAGTTATTATCGCAAAGTGATTATTACGATTTATGATACACGGACCCTGTGGAGATAAAAATCCAAGCTCGCCATGTATGTTGGAAAATAAATGTTCTAAACACTATCCGAAGGCTTTTAACAGTCATACTACAATTGATCACAATGACTTCACCGTTTATATGAGAAGAAACAATGGTCGTAAAGTAACGGTTAAAGTGTTTGATAAGACTGAGGAACTGGACAATAGGTGGGTAATACCACATAATGTCGATTTGTGTGTTAAATTTCAAGCACACATAAATGTTGAGCATTGTAATAAGGCAAGATCGATAAAGTATCTTTTCAAATATATTAACAAGGGCAAAGATAGAGCCACTGCTTTTATTGTTGAGAATGTCGCAACAGATGTAGACACGGGGAAGCAAATCATTCGAGATGTGGACGAAGTTGGACATTTTCTTGATTGTCGTTATCTTTCTGCTTCTGAAGCATGTTGGAGATTATTAAACTTTGAAATTCAATACAGAGACCCAAGCGTAGAGAGGTTGCCATTTCATCTTGAAGGAGAACAAATTGTCTACTACGGTGACAATGATTTACCAGAAGAAGTCATCAAACGCGAGAAAGCTTCAAAAACCAAATTTACAGAATGGTTTAAAGCCAATGCCATGTATCCATCTGCTAGAGAACTTACTTATATGGAATTTCCCACTAAATGGGTTTGGCAAGTCAATGACAAAGTGTGGACTCCTAGACGGGGAAAGGGTAAAAGAAAGATCGGCCGTGTTTACTATGCTCACCCTACATCAGGGGAGAGATTTTACTTACGGATGTTGCTTAATATTGTCAAAGGTCCTAGAAGTTTTGAAGAAATTAGAACAGTCAATGGAACTATTTATCCTACTTTCAAAGCAGCGTGTGAGGTAACTTATGAAATTTTGTTTTCGTATATCATTATAATTGTTGGATCTTGGGAAGTTAAACAACATAATCATGTCAACAAATAGTTATTTCTAGATGAATATAATTTAAATATCATTTTTACCATGCTATATTGTTGAATTACTGTTTACCAAACACTGACAGACTCATTGTACTAATATAAGCTTTTACATCTTCTAAATACTCAAAAGGGAGACAACACAATTGTATCAGCTTTAGGTGGTTCGACTTGAAAGCCACATTACCAGAGATGAACCCAATAGCTGGGTATTAATTGAGGAGTCTAAGCCACTGCTCATTATCAAATGAATATCCTAATTAATGGAAGGAGTTCCATTGAAGTCTACGTTGACATTTTGAAGAGTCACCACATGTAATTACGAAAAAATATAGATTGGGCATAGAAGATGTATACAAGCTTTTTATGGTGTCAACTGTTTACATAAACTTAGTATCTAGGCCTGAATTAATTAGAGTCTTCTGTCTTCACAATGAGAAATATATAAAAAGAATGTAAAGAAGAAAAAATAAAAGACTCACCGAAACATATGAAGGTTGCAACTTGGATGCAGTCAAATACCTCCTAAAGTAAGGAAAAGTGGAGGTGAAAGCCATTTCAGTCGGTACTCTCCAGGTTGCCTCCATTCCTGTCTCATGTAAACCATGGTCTTATAGGCTATTCAAAAGTACTAGAGAGAATGTTTTGCACATTACATGCATAAAGTTCTTATTTCAATATAGACAAAACAACATTCATAAATAATGCAGAAATAATTGCATGTATAAGAAGTAGCAGGATTCTAAATCAATTACCGCTAGCTTGCATCTTGGGATTCATGCACTCACAATGAACATGATATACATAGAAAAAACCAAAGCAAGTATGGCCTGATGCATATGTGGAAGTAAGTTAGTAGTGTTCATCCATACCACAGTTTAGAGCTGTTGATTGGCCCTGCTGCCAAGATGAAGGCCTACCCCGGTCCCGTCTTTTGTAAAAAGATTTAGCAAGCTTTTTTGGATTATGTGTGTTTGCATTGGTGGGGGTGATGTCTGTGGGTTTCTAGAACTTACCCTACCTTTAACCCAAACCTCAGGCAGGTTAAGGTTGAACTGAGAAAGGCAGTCCATCCGCTCATTAGGTCATCACTCATCACTAAGTATCATGTTGCTTCCTTTGGCAACAACACATTTCTTTTAGCGGTCGAGTCATGACAACAAAGTAAAATAAAGTAAAAGGAATAGATATGACAACAAAACATGGTAAATCATGTTTAGCTGAATTTAGTAACAGAAAATAGGATTTCTTGCAAGCAAAAAAAATTCAAGTAGAACAGGTCACAAATGTAAGTCTATTTATAGGCGGAAATTGACAAATGTGTGTATTAATGGGGAAAAAAGGAAATAGTTTTTCATTACTTACTGCTTCATTAGCAATAACCCGAGCACATGATGTCTTCCCTAAAGAAATAGTGTTTACAAAACATTTGCTAAGAGACTTTCGTGCCAATATTTCGTCTCAAGAGTGTGTATAGGTTGGTTGATACGGTGGAAGCACTTTTGGAGGAGCATACTTAATCCGACAATAAAGAAAAGGGACTCTCCTAAAACTTTTACAAATAAACTTAGGAAACACATACACACTACTATTGTCTATTTTGAAAAACTCCTGAAGTTAATATATGCTGAATTTTAATTTTAAACTATACATATTTAATTGTTCAATTAAATTTACCTGCCAGGCACTAGGTTTGCTCGATGATGACAAAGAGTGGGATGATGCACTAAAAGAAGCTAGCGGATGGTTATGTCCTAAAGCATTGCGAGAGCTGTTTGTGACACTAATGTTGATGTGCGAGATATCATTTCCTGAAAAACTATGGGAAAAACATCACCAGGCACTAGGAGATGACATGTTATTTCAGTATAGAAGAATCAATGGAAATCAGACATTGGTTTTATCAGAGGAGACAATAAAGAACTACACTCTATGCGAGATTGAAAAAATCATGCTCAGAAGAGGTAAAACTTTGGCAAAGGTCAATGACTTCCCATTTCCAAATATGAAAGACCAGATGGCAACTGGTAATAGAATGATCACAGGAGAACTTGAGTATGATTGTCGTTCACTACGTGATGAATACATTAGAATGCATGAAGTCCTTAATAATGAACAACGTGAAGTATTCGATCGACCCAAGGCGGTATATTCACAGAATGGAGGTGTATATTTTTGTTTACGGCGGTGGAGGAACCGGAAAGGCGATCAGACAAAACTATCATCTCAAAGCTGAGATCCGAAGGTAAAATTGTTCTTGCAGTTGCCTCTTACGGAATAGCATCACTACTCCTACCAAAAGTGGGCTTAACGGCACATTCTAGGTTCAATATTGAAATTCCTACCGATTGAAGAGTCGACATGCAAAATCTCAAAACATGAAGAACTGGGAAGCTAATACAAAAAGCAGATCTTATTTTATGGGATGAAGCTCCAATGACTCATAGGCACGGATTCAAGTTGTCAATTTAACTTTAAAAGACATAATGGATGAAAATAACAAATATTTTGGCGGCAAAACATTTTTAATGGGTGGAGACTTCAGACAGATTTTGCCAGTTATTCCAAGGGGTAAACGAGGTGACATTGTTGACGCTTCAATAAACAGGTACCACTTTGAATATATCAAACAATCTTAATTTTATCAAATAATTCGTTTAGTAACCTTGAGCAATTTTTAATTTTGCCATCTTTAATTCTATTTGACAGGTCTAAAATCTGGGGAAAATGTAAAGTTTTTCATCTGACTCAAAACATGAGATTAAAAAGTGACAATGTGAATCCAGAAATAGCTAGCTCTATAGAAGATTTCAGCAAATGGGTTCTAGATCTAGGAGACGGAAAGTTGCCAGCAATTTCTATGGAGAACGATATTGAACCAACATGGATACAGATTCCAGATGATCTTCTTATTCCTGAATCAGAAGACTCAATTAAAGATATTGTTTCAAATATTTATCCAGATTTTGCAAACAATCACGGTTCTGTAAAGTACCTCAAGGAAAGAAGCATCTTGGCCCCCAAGAATGAAACAGTTGATGAAATCAACTCATACATTATTTCATCACTTCCAGGAGATTTACAGAGTTACTTGAGTGCAGACACACTTTGTCCTATAGAAGGTTACCACCTTAAGAAAAGTAGTTATATAAATAACTGTTTTTCTTTTACAAAATTTAACTTTTATTATCTTATTACTTCACTGTTTTACAGAAAGTCTCATTTGAAACGGGGCGTTCTCTTTCCTCTTGAATTTTTGAATACTCTCAGTTTTCTGGATTACCAAACCATAACATTGAGCTGAAAGTTGGTGTTCCTATAATGTTAATGCGAATTTGAATCAAAAGCGGGACTTTGCAATGGAACTAGGTTGATTGTGACAAGGATGGGATCAAAGTTATTGAAGCAAAAATTATAGCGGTAATGAAAAATCATTGATCCAATTAATATTCTTTTATTCAATTATATTTAGAACTTTACAATCATATAAGCAAATTCATAATTACAGGTACAAACATAGGTGAACCTGTCTATATTCCAAGAATTGTCCTATCTCCAACTGACACAAAGTGGCCGTTTGTCTTCAAGAGGAAACAATTCCCCATCAAAGTGTGTTACGCAATGACAGTAAACAAGAGTCAAGGACAAACTTTCAACCATGTTGGTGTTTATTTACCACGTCCAATTTTCACACATGGGCAGTTATATGTTGCTGTTTCGAGAACGACATCTAGACAGGGGCTAAAATTTCTAATCAAAAGGGAAGATGATGAGCCAAAAGGATATACACAGAACATTGTGTATAAAGAAGTTTTTCAAGCAATCTGAGGAAGGTACTGTATTTCAAACAAAAAATACTTTATGGTGTTTTTTAACTTTTTAATAACTTATCCTTACTATGCTTTTGGTTTTCTTTAATGCAGGAGAACCTTATAGGGGATATTAGGTAGTTGATTTACTCTAAGAAAGTTCACTACAACTTCTATGTTGCTTTAAATGGTGTAGCCTTTTTACTTGGTTTTCTATATGAATTTTGAATCTACCATTATTATGAAGTTAACGATTTTAGTGTTTATATTCTTTGTATTTCCATTTTTTGTTTTTTATCAATGTTTCTTAACCTAAACAAGAAACATAAAAGGAATGTCTTAGTTGCTTAATGACCAGGTCTTAGGTGATTCCACATTAGATATTGTAGTTGGAAGGCTTGGACGTGCAGGTTTTAGGTGATTCATCCAAGAGTAGAAAATGTAATTTACCGATAGAGCAAAAGGAAGAAACTTCGTTTAAAGGACATCACAGAGCATGATAGCATCAAGGCCATATTTATGACAGTCCCCGCAAAAGAACAACAGCGGTTTAAGTTTAGGACCAACAGGGTTTAATTAGTAGCCTTTAGGAAGAAAAAGCTATAGACTGAGAGGAAGCAAGAGTGGTTGTTATACAACTGGCAGCAAGTATGAATACGGCACAAATTTTCACACCTGAATGTCCAACTTGATAGAGTCGGCCACAAAATTAGAGGAAGCAAGAGAGGTTGTTATACAACTGGCAGCAAGTATGAAAATTAACCTTTATTTGATACTCTTGGTATCAACTTATCTCTCACCAATGCTAGCAAAAAAAGGGACAGAGGGCAGCAAAACTGTTCTGGAAGGTTGAAAAGCATAACCAGGAAAGAAATAAAAATAAAAATAAAAATTAGGGAACGTTTTAACTATATCCGTCTTCCATACTTTACTTTTAGAGTTAAAATATACAACGAAGAAAGACAAGGAACCTCAATGACAATAAGTCGATATCCGTCCATCATATACTTTCACAGTTACAATCTACAGTAGTGGTATTTTTTTTTTCTATCAGTGGAATCAGCCTTCCATCTTCTTTGTATAATTTTAAAATACAAAGAATACAAAAATACAACCTTCTAAGTTACAAAAGTAAAAGTATGCAAGGTAATAACAGCAGCAAGAAGAGCTGTATCTCACGCAGATGAAGGTAGCAAAGACACTCATATTCTCTCATTATGATTTCAACAACACTCTCATTCCACATATCAACTAGACTGGCATGCACCAATGCAAGCAATCACAGGGGTGGTGGTTCCCGTCGCGGACCCGCTTTTTTGTTCTTTGATACTTTTTATAACAATTTTTCACTAGGTTTGTTTTTCAAATGGAGGATACATTCTTTGAATTTAATCAACATATTCAAGAAGTTTGTATTGATATCAACATATTCAAGATGTCTTCATTTTCTCCATATCTCTTCATGGTTGATCCTTTTTACACAAAATGTCTTCTTATGGTTCAATTGTTAGTGGTGATCATGTATGGCTCAGGGGTGCTTTCCCCACTCACTTCTTGAGATATTGTCTCCACTTGATTGCCGTAAAAGGTATGTTATGGAATGTGGCCTTTGAATGTGTTAGGTTTTAAGTCTTTCGAGGTCGATTTCCTAGGGAATGTGGCACTCTATAATTCCAAGATTTGTGATATTAACAATGAAGCCTAAGGTCCAAGGAAAATCGATCCCAATTATGTTGATATAATTTCACTTACACAGTTCAAAGAAAAGGAGCATTTCAGTTACACCCATTAGAGCAAAAGTTGGAGAGAATTCAAAAATCTAAGGTCGGCAAATTATAAAAATCAAAGGCAAATTAGCAGATACAAGATCTGCGGATGAGTAGAACTTTTCAATAATCTAATTGAAATTCTTAGCGAGAATTAAATGATCCCATAGCCCAATAAGAAGACATGAGGATATGGAACTAGAAAGGAAAAATCACTCTGTTAAACACACATGAAGCAAACGGAAGCAAGAGCTAAGAAAATCTAAGGTGCATCCTAGAGCGGTTTGCCATAACTTGAATCTTCTATACATTCTCAACTGTTCACCAAAAATCTGGATCACCAAATATGTTGAACAAGGCTATCTATATAAGGTCATGATGATGTAATTGGTCCTTGGATCAAGCTACAACTATCTTAATTTCTGGTGGACATCAAACACATAGTACACATAGAGTTAACACGCATTTGAAACCGTCTCCATGAAATTCGTTACCATATTGCTTCTTGCCCATTCTCCGTGCAAAGGTCTTCCAGAACTCAAACTTCCCATTCATAACATATCGTCCATAGTTTGGTACAACAAACAGATACGCATGAACCAACTATTTCATGTAACAAAGTTGCTCGGCAGATATAGAGTGGGAGTTTTGACAAGTAAAACTTCTCCTCAACACCGTCTAAAGATACCACATATAACAATACTCCACCGTACATGGTATACAACCCACTCAAAATGAAATAAAACACACCTTTAACGGAAATGAACATATAATTAAGAGGGCCATTTTATTATTTCTTTGAAAGGTGTATTTATCCGATCCACATTTACTAGAGCCAAGAGCAAACACTTCACATCCGAAAGCAATCCGGTCAAATTGATAGCAAATGACACCACTTTGTAGTCCCCGGTGCCCGATGGAATCAATCTTGGTAGCATTGTCCACAAACTTCGCGGCTTAAATTACTTAACACGCACTAATCTTAGTTTCGCGTATTCATATCGGGACAAGCATATCGAAAGCACCCAAACGGAGGGTATAACATGTGAGTCGAATAATAATCCCAAGGGATATCAGCGACCAAGAGCCAAAATTTAACCTTCCTTTTTATTCCTCACACCTCGATACCAACTTATCAATCACACCGCGGAAGCTCATTTCCTCTCCCTAATCCCGACTTCCATCACCATTACATTGTTCGCCACCGCCACCAAACTGATTGCTATCAAAGAATAATTTAAAATAATCCAAACTGCTTCTGCGGGTTGATTCTTCTTAAAAATGGACCTCAGAAATACTATAGAATATAAACATTTAGTTGTAAAGAACTTTATTTCACCCCATACCCTATTAGGTCCACTCACTCTCTATCACACGTTAGCATTCCCAGCTCTATCATATGTTATTGTAATCCTTATTGTATCCGAAGCAACTGTTGGTGACACTTTGCGCAGTTGTTGGAACAATAGATCTACTGAGATCATCAAAGGGGTGCTTCCTGCTATGTTCACCGAGTGCTTGGACCTGTAAGGTTCTCCGTTACTGCTATTGTCATTGCAGTGACATTGAGCACGTTGTTATCGTCTTCGCCTCAGTCCACACACACACACAAGGTAAGCGTTTAATTGCACCCTTTTGTTCTCAGGTACTTACACTTCAAATATTTATTTTTTGTAGATTATTACTGTGATTATTTATATGCCATATAGTTTTTCGCTATAAACATGTTACTTTTTCCTTAGTTGCTATACTCTAGATATCCAAATCATATCCCTATCTGCGCTTGCATATGGTGAATTCTATGATTAGTATAGATAACTACAAGGAACAGTCCCACCATGCTTTAAATTCTAATTGTCAAAAAAAAAAAAAAATTATAGATATGTTCAAAATTAGAGTCATACTAATACTGGAATTCTAATGAAATAAGAAAACCTTTTCTTATCTTTCCACCAACCTATACATATACAAAACATTCGATCATATCTCCCCACTCCCAACGCATATAAAAAATACAGGTAAACTTTTGGTTCTCAAATATTTTTTCTGTGTTGAATCAAATATTACATATCTAATTGAATTCCTCTAAATTTTTTTTCATTGCATAGAATAGAAGATATTGAATTAAGGCTCTGAGAAAAAGAGTAACACAAACGGTTAAGGTAAACAAATTTTTCTTTTTACATATACTTCAATTTTATTTATTAGTATTAATAAACATGATTTCTTTAATCAATGAATTCAACATCAAAAATATATGTTATTGCCTTCTATTAGTTTGTGTTCAAGTATTACTAGAGTTATTGTTGTTAGTTAAGGTAAAAAAAAAACATGCACATAAACTGAAACCTAGGATACAAATGCAAATTTATACAAATAAATTGTTAAGCTAAAAGTTGTGTACCTTAAACTGAGCATGCTAAGTGAGGAAAATATCATTTAGTAGTGTTGAAGACAAAACTGGATCAGGATGCTCAGATGCGATTATGGATCCCAATTCATCAAAAGATTCATATGAACTTTGCATCCAAGCTCCGATTACTATTCCCATCATGTAGTTAAGAACCAAGGTTGCAATAACCATCATGCAGCTCTCTGCAGCAAAGCAACATGACTAAACATAATAAGAACAACGTAAACAAAGTGAGAGAATCCAGGGTGAAATTTCACCATATAATACGTTATTTTCCCTGAAACAACCGAAATTATAACCAGAAAAGGAAAGGACAAAAGGAAGTTGGATATGGTGAATGCACCAACTCCATAGTATCCACTGAACCTTTCATGACTAAAGACTTCTATGAAACAAAAACCTTAAGAAAAAATACAGCTTCGCAAAATGCAACCTCACTTCTTAACTATGCCCATACCGTTATGTCACTATTCCTTTGACAGAATTTTGGTTATGAAACTTTAGGTAGACTGCAATACTGCGTAGCTTAATGTATCTTGGATGTGTAGTTTACTTCGCTTATCAATGATTGAGTCTATTTCTTGCTTAATGCTTTGTACAAATTTATATGTTTTGCTGCTATTGTCATTGTTTTGGATGTATAGAATTTGTCTTAAACCTATTTCGCTACGATAGACTGTTGTTGTGTTTGCTGTGTCAGATAAATGCATTAGGCAAACTTAGGGTGAGATGCTTCTATAGTTGGATGCCTAATAGGACATAAATCATCTTAGTAAATTTTGCTTAATTGAACACAAACTGGGAAACTATGTCAATGTAGGATTTATTCAGTAACTAAAAGTAATTTAGTGGAGCCGGGATTATGTGTAGTAAATTTTAATTTTTCTCATTCATAAGAAGGGTCTCATTCTTGACACAATCTCAAAAGAAGAGGTCGAAACCATATGAAAATTAATATCTTGAAAAATGGGATAAAGAAAGTGAAGAGTGAAGTAAAGATGCCATTAACGTAAGTATTTTCAAAACAAATAAGTCGTCACCGACAATAACTTGAGTCTCCTCAAGAAGTATCTTGAAGGATTTGTCTCATTTCTCGGAGATTGAAGCTTCCAATCCAATTTTCTACAATCTAAAAGCAGATTTAGGAGACAACAAAACCTATTAAGTCTAAAAATCAAGTATTAAAAATCGCTTGCCTTGAGCTTTGAAAATGTCAAATGTGTTGACAAATTACTAGGGCTATTAATGTTACCTTCTTCATTAAACCAAAAACTTAGGTCACCAATTGGTTGACAATTTGTAATTGTTCCCGTTCAAACTATAAAACATTTTGTTGTCGTTACTATCACATTCCAAATCATTAACTAATGTAATTTTTAAAATGCAGTTCATGGAGTATGAAACCAAACATAGTATTTCACTCAAGACAGCGTTGAAGGAAATTCTCATCAAGGAAAAAATTGAGGGAGAACCAGTTTACATATCAAAGATTCAAAACAACCAATACGCTGCAGATGTCATAATAGATTTGCCGATAATGAGAGAAATCTTCAAAAATCCAAAATATCCTATAAGCCAATCATTTCCAGGGACGTATCAAACTAAGAAAGTGGACTCAGAAAATGCGGCTGCAGGAAACGCTATCCGCTTTCTACAGCAGATATACAAATTTGAGGTTTTAGATGTCAACCACAAAGAAGTCATTACTAAACGTGAAGAGCTACATGAAGCAACTCATAGAGAAAAACAACTTCATCAATATATTGAAAACTTGAGAAAAGAAAATGCCTATTTGAAGTCAATAAATGAAGCATTGCTTATAAGAGGACCAAATTGGGAAATGGACTACCTAAGCATCCCAAATAATTCATCAGAATTGGATGAGGATTAGCGTAGTGTTAGATCAATCAAATTTATTTTGTTAGTTGTTTTCCAGCTGAATTCTATATTGGATGAGGATTAGCACAGTGTTAGATACATCAGATTTATGTTTTTGTTTTTTTTCGATTTGAATTATCTATAGTTCATCATAACTTAATGAAATATTTATTTTTCTTTACATTTGCATCAGATTTAGTCCCAAACATATTTCTTGCTTCAGCTCAAAATGTACTTTGTCCACCGTCCACCAATAAAAGGAAAATAAACTTTTTCATCCATTCCCTGGTGAAAACGGGGGCAATGCATATGTACTATGGCTATTATTTTGCAAATTTACATAGTCATGTGGTGAGGTTTATGGTCCAAACTCATTGTTTCTTCGGTCATTACTTTCATCTCCTATCCTTGAACATTGCTAATGCCATGTACGTTGTCCAACTCCTTTGACAGCTCCCCCAATCTCCTTGCTCCATCTTTTTAATTTGTGTCAGTATACAATGCAAGAATAAAGGATTTGACAAGTCATTCAGTTTCTCTCTCCCTAAAACAATCTTGGTATTCCTGTTCCCTAAGATCTTATAACTCAATTTTCTGATTTCTCTTAGTCCTAATTATATTATGCAGTAAATGGCAAAGTGTGGGGTGGGCTTAGAGGATAGCAGCAAGGCTAAGTGATTATACACACCTATAGGTCACTTAATCAGTTACTGCTCTAGCTACCTCTTATAATCACCGGTAGTGTGAGACCCACCAAATCCTGAATTCCCTTAATTTCCTCTTCTTGCTTTTGTAAAATATGAGGGTTGGATCCCTTAATGGCTACTGATTAAAACTTTTGAGACACACTGAAGCCTTTCTCCTTCATACTTTTCGAAAACTTTAAACGCCTTCCACTTAACATGATTGTTCTGAATATGACCTGCAACCAAAGCTGTCATTGCCACAATATCTGGCTGAATGCCACTTTCCAACATCTCATCATACAACTTGCATGCTTTATTGTAATGAGGAAGCTTTAGGAGTATGCCCTGATTCTTTCATGCTCCGGAACATATCAAAAGCCTTAGAAACCTCATTTCTTCTCAAGTATCCATTGATAATACTACCATAAATGTCTCCATCAACGACATTGTTTTGTTTCATAATGCTACAAATTTCTAAAACATCGGATATTTTACCATCCCTACACAACCCTTGAACTAGAACCTCAAAATTCTCAGGATCAAGCATTACATATCGAAAAACCAGGTAGCATATTTCTTCCTCTTCACCATTATTTACAATTATTTATTGACTTCATTTTATTATGTATATTGCAGATAATGGCGTATGAAAATTACAGCTTATGTAAAAAAAAAATGTTAAAGGAAATTCTAGAAGAAGGACTTAACATTCAACAAGAACCGGTCTACAACACAGAATTAGAGAGCGGACGATTCAAAAGCACTGTGACATTAAAGTTAGCAAAAGACTTATTCTTTAACAGTGAAGACGTCATAGTTAGAGAAATTGATGGAAGCCCAACATATTCTGTTGCAAAAGCAGAGGATTCCGCAGCTTTTAACGCAATACAGTTTATAAAGGATGAACGTGATATGGAAATTGAAGACTTCAATTTCAAAGAACTTATGAAGAAAAGAATAGAAGTTGAAGAGAAACAGAATCAACTCGACATCCTCAAAAATATTATACTAGATTGTTTCGTTGATGATAAACACAACAAAGATAAAATATATTCTCTCGAAGAAAAAATTAAAGGAATGAAGGACATGGAGAGTTCCATAATAAAGAAAAGAAAACCATAAAGATTAGTATTTTGATACCAAAATTTTAGTATGTTGATCACATATAATTTTTTAATGGCGAGGTTTAACGCTTCTTATTTATGAAAGTTTGTCACTATTAAGTCCTTTAATTTTTAGTTTAAATTTATAATATTAGCACTTCACTTTTCCAATTCGACTAATTCAAAAAAATATAAGTTATTTGTCAACTTTGGAATAGGTATTCAGAGATATGGAACTGTACACCTAAAGGAAAAATCACAAATTGTTAAACACACATGAAGCAAACCGAAGCAAGAGCTAAGAAAATCTAAGGTGCATCCTAGAACAAACTGCCATAGCTTGAATTTTTTTCCCCAAATGTACTACAGTTTGATGACCGATAATTTGAAGGAAACTAGAATTGCCTCTTTATATCAAGATTGCAAGCAACATTGAAAAACACCAGAAGCACATCTTCTTTACATTCTGCTGTTCACCAAAAATCTGGTCACCAAATATGTTCGGAAAAAGGCTATCTATATAAGGTCGCATGATGTAATTGGTCCTTGGATCAAGCTACAACTATCTTAATTTCTACAGCTGGACATCAAACACATAGTACACATAGAGTTAACACGCATTTGAAACCAGTCTCCATGAAATTCGTTACCATATTGCTTGCACCATTCTCCTGTGCAAAGGTCTTCCAGAACTCAAACTTCCCATTCATAACATATGTGTCCATAGTTTGGTACAACAACAGATACGCAACCAACTATTTCATGTAACAAAGTTGCTCGGCAGATATAGAGTGGGAGTTTTGACAAGTAAAACTTCTCCTCAACACTGTCTAAAGATACCACATATAACACTACTCCACCGTACATGGTATACAACCCACTCAAAATGAAATCAAACACACCTTTAACGGAAATGGACATATAATTAAGAGGGCGCCATTTTATTATTTGCTGAAAGGTGTATTTATCCAGTCACATTTACTAGAGCCAAGAGCAAACACTTCACATCCGAAAGCAATCCGGTCAAATTGATAGCAAATGACACCACTTTGTACTCCCCAAAGGCCCCAATGGAATCAATCTTGGTAGCATTGTCCACAAACTCGCGGCTTAAATTCATTTAACACGCACTAATCTTAGTTTTCACGTATTCATATCGGGACAAGCATATATCGAGCACCCAAACGGAGGGTATAACATGTGAGTCGAATAAGCCCAAGGGATATCACCGACCAAGAGCCAAAATTTAACCTTCCTTTTTATTCCTCACACCTCGATACCAACTTATCAATCACACTGTGGAAGCTCTATTTCCTCTCCCTAATCCCGCGACTTCCATCACCATTACATTGTTTCTTGTCACCGCCACCAAACTGCTTTGCTATCAAAGAATAATTTAAAATAATCCAAACCGCTTCAAGGGTTGATTCTTCTTACAAATGGACCTCGGAAATCAGACTTATGGCGAAGATGTCGATATTATTGTTGCTCTTCTTGGTCCGGATCCATGTGAGGATCTTCCTGAATCAATTATGAGAACTCAAGTCCTAAGCCCACCTCGGTGGTGTAATGGTTAAGATCGTATCTGACTTCGTGGCTTGACTTTTGAAATTGGAGGAAGGGATGATCAAATTTGAATGATGAGGTCTTCACTGGTAGGACCGGCGGACCGTTAGATGCATTATTTAAGTAGGTTTTGATAGAAAACTTTAGGAACTCGAGTGGCTCAAAGATAATATTGTCCAATTCGGGGACACATCAAAGTAAATCTGCCTCAAGACTCCAATCACCATGAAAAAAAGTAGAGTCAAATAACAATGCAGTTCAAGCAATAGCCATCGCAAAAGAGTAATTGAGCTCCCTGCCATTCACTTAGTTACTACACCCAAAACTTTGCAGCCAATTCAATGCCTCTGCTCCACCGGGTATGTCGGGAAGCTCAGGGGACCATTGGCAGATCAACATCACTTGCTCCCGAGACAAATCTCCTTATTTATCCACACTTAGAGACCAATGGAAACTGAAATTGAATTCACCAATGAATCAACTTCAGTTAAACCCAATTACTCAGTTCCACTTGAAAAATGTGAATTTATATTTCTTAGCCAGAGAACCCGTTGAAGTCCGCCCATGTCTTGCTCCATTGAAAGTAGAGACATGTAAAATTCTTGATATAGAGAAAGAAGTAGTTAAGAAATTCACAAAACAGGTTGTAAAGAACTTTATTTCACCCCATACCCTATTTAGTCCACTCACTCTCCATCACACGTTAGCATTCCCAGCTCTATCATATGTTACTGTAATCCTTATTGTATCCGAAGCAACTCTTGGTGACACTTTTATAGCAGTTGTTGGAATGTCGCCTACTGCATTGTCGAAGGGTGCTTCCTCGCAATGTTCATCATAGTGCTTGGACTGTAAGGTTCTCCGTTATCGCTATTGTCATTGCACCGACATTGAGCACATTTGTTATCGTACTGCCTCAGTCCACACTATAGATAGTTTAATTGCACCCTTTTGTTCTCAAGTACTTACACAATCATAACAGTCATTCGATTTTCTTGAGATATATCGCTTGATTGCTATGACTAATGTATCGCTCGATGTCATAGAGGAATAGATGTGTGTGTTAGACTCCAAATTTGGTTTAAATATCCCTTTGTCCTCAGTTCTCACCGTCATAGAAGCTCTCAAGTTGGAAATTAATTTATTACTTTCTGACAATGTAGGATTCTATATGTTTACATGTTGAAACTATATGGTTAGAATTTTCCAGTTTTGGGACTTTTGGCCGCTACATATATGGTTAAACTAAGTTGAAACTTGAAAATGACTAACAATTTACTTTAAGTGATTCTCTATTACTATTAATGTTTATCTGTTCAACAGAATCTCTAACTAAATCTTACAATTTTAATTGGACTCTATTACTGCTTACAACTTAAGTATGAATACGGCTTATAACCAACAGAATCTCTAACTAAATCTTATCATCTAACTAAATCTTACTCTAACTAAATCTTATCATCTAACTAAATCTTACAATTTTAATAGGACTCTATTAATATTAATGTTTATATGTTTTTCTACTCAATCGGTTCAACAAATTAACTTAATACTAAACCTATATAAATCCATCACGATTATATAACATAAAGCACTAAAAAAAAGGAGCCTACCCTACAAATTCAAAGGTAAATTCTGAACTATTCAAAAGTACCCTACAAATATTGTTTTGCCTTTTTTGTGTTTGCCATGACCCCAATTATTCTTGCGTGATTATCGGTCCTATTTCATGTAAATCCTCCGCCGATTGAATGCTTGAATTTCAAATAGTAGCAGTACTTACAAGTTTATTTAGCAACACTAAGTTCATATATCTTATAATGATTGTTTATATTTTTCCAAAATTTGATTGTCTAAGCAATTAGTTACATTCTAGAATCAGTAAAAGTGGATGACGGTGGATTGATACCAGTGAAAATGCAAAGTCATCATAAATTATTTTCATAATTATTGATTTTGGTTCCTTTATTTTGTTTAGATATCGAGTTGCAGAAGAGGCGAGCACGTTAGCAGAATATTGCAAAAGGTATGATAATGGGTTCTTTTGATCCTATAACTGATTTATGATTTATGATTTATGATAAAGGTATATATTTGTGTGTTATCGATGGTGTTTGGTTTTACATATTTGTTGTTTTAAAATAAGTTTTTCCCTGTTCTATTTGTGTTATTTTATTTACTCTACTGGCCAATCTCACATATACAAGTAATTGAATCAATAGGTTCACGTAAATTAACAATAGAAGTTTATTTATATCCTTCTTGAGACTAACAACTGCATCACCTTTTACAAGGGGTTGTTGCTTGGTAATGTGAGTCTCCCGTTAGAAGTAGAGGTGTCCAGCCCCAAAAGGACCGTGACTTAGTTTTCATGGTCTTGGTACAAGCTATTGTACTATGTACTTAGTAACCTAGATGTGCCATGTGAGATATACTTGCATTGTGCCTTATAAGATCTTATCTTAGATAGAAATTTCCTATTCAACTATCCTTTTTATTGCTTTGTTATTAACACACATAACTCTATGAATGATACGTGCTTTAGTAGTCATAGATGAGATACACACTTTGCTTACCATAATAATACACCATTTAATGTTTTACTTGGATTTGGTTTCAAATATGTAGAAGTCATCATTGTACTTGGATTTGGTTTCAAATATGGAGGGCTTTTTTGTTTATTTATTTATTTCAAAGACACCATATATTGTCAAATAGTGTTGATTAACAATAGGTTCATGCCTTCATGGTTTATCAGATTGTTAGCTTTGAATATTAGGTTCATTTTTTCCACTTTGAAACATCTGATTTGTTACACAAATGTGTCTCAAGAGCCAATATTGATTATGCATGTACAACAGTAAGCTCTGTACAAGCAAGTTTACCATTTCGACATGATCGTCTCAAATCTGTATATATGATTGATTGCTAGAAAATTTTGGTTGAAGTTAAACATTATTGAAGAATATTTATTGTTTTGTGTAGCACCTTTCAAGTAAGGTTCTACTGTTTATTTTCCACTGACATTTTTTATGTTGTTATTGTTTATTATATTAAAATATGTAGAATCTTTAAATATATTTGTCCACACAATGCACATAATGTTAATTGGTGTGTGTGTGTGTGTGTCATTGGTGGAGACTAAATGATAAACAAAAACAATATGATTAACCACCATTATGTAGCAAGTGTAGATCAGTTATGTAGTTTCTGAATTTTTGCATGATTAGCCACTATTTGGTACGAATAATACTTTACCGTTCTATCTATGTGGGAGCATTAACTATGTTAATTTTTTCTTGGCTGGTAACTTGGCACTTTAAAGTACTTTGTGAAAGGACTAATGTAGAAGCCCTTTTTATGCTATAGAGATTAGACGATATGGCGAGGAAGTGCAAGACTTTGGACGAGCTTAACCTTTACTCACCATCTTGCAAAATAATAACTAGAGTAAGCAGAATGTGGATAGCAAGGTATAAAGAAAAAGTTTTTGGAATTGAGATGATATTGATTGATGAAAAGGTAAAAATTATTTGATCTAATTTTACTATTAGAGTCAAGTCATGATATGTTTTCAATATATTATTGTTTGCAATTTATTGTCATTCTTGAACATAAACAGTTTACTATCTCTCTTAAATTTTATCCATAAATATTCAATTAATAGCATGTTTTTTTCCCCTGTATTTTCTAACATATTTGTATTAAAACCGTGTCATTACAGGAAAATCAAATTCACGCTAAAATCGACAAGGAAATCCAAAACTCCTTTGAAAAAATAATCAAACAAGGAGAAATTTATTGTTTTGAAAATTTTGAGGTTAAGGCAAAGAAAATTTCAATATGAGCCGCTGAGGGTTAACTTCACCATTTCCTTTAAAAAGATACAGCTTGTAACTGTTTCAAAGGAAGATGGAAAAAATTCGCACAATACAAGTTTTCATTTGTTGATTTTGAAGAATTCATGCAAAAAAAAGAAGACTACGTCAATGCATTCAACACAGTTGGTATGTTACTGATTGAATAATGTTATTTTCAACAAAAAAAAATTCTGTACTAATATTAATTTGAAAATACCAGATTTTATCGGACTTTTGACAAAAGTTTCAGCACAAAGCCCCTATGGTTTCAGGGAAGTCACACTAATGAATGAAAGGTAACACACAATGTTTTTTAATTTAAAAAATAATTTTTAAACATAATTACTAAGAATTCTAATTACTAATTATTTTTACAGGAACTATGAAATCAGGATTGCTTTATGGGGTGAAGACTCCAAAAGATTTGCAAACCTAAAGAATTCGGATGGAATTGTCATTGTTATTTTATCATCACTATATATGAAAAGAATCGGAAGTATGCAAATATTTTTATATCCAATTTGATCTATTTAAATGATTTATTACTAACTATTATCTAATCTTATTATTTCTTTATATATGTGTTCGCAGGGCTTTTTAAAGCAACAGTCACATCTGCAACTCAAATATACTTGAATTTGGATATACCTCAATCAAATGAGATGAAAAAGCGGTAAAATAGTATAAAAAGCTGACTTAAGATTTATGAATGCATATTATATTACCGCACTAATTTTTTTCTCATCATCATGCATATATAGTTTGAGTTTGAAAAGAGAAATTAAGGTTTAGAACCTGAAGTTATGAGTTATTGCTTATGAAGCTAAATGCTTTTAAAATGGCCTCAGATATTCATATACCAATAGCTCTAATAGATAATAAGTTGTTTTTTTCTTACTTCTTTAGTAATATTTATGCAAACCAACTGTTTTGATGCAAAACTTTGATACCGGTAACTTTAAAGTACAGTTTGAGGTAGACAAAGAGGGTGAACCTACTACAATTTCTGAACTACTTAGTAAAGACAGGGTAACCATATCTGACCTAATTCAATTAGGCAGAAATAGATGCAACCAGGTTAGTCTGAAATAAAGATTCTGGAAGAGATTTAAAAAAAAATAGTATTTTTCTCTTTATACACAGGTACTATCTTAAACTTTGTGTACAAGATGAAACAAATCAAACAGCATTTGTTGTTTTTGGAAATAAAGCAGAAGACATAGTGCAGCAACCATTTGACAAAATTAAAAAGATGAGTTTAAAGGCAAGTATATGTACAATTTTTTATTGATACCAAGTAAATTTTTTTCAGAAATTTATATTAATGCATTTTTATTTCTACAATCTAGGGCAATAGTTGGGATGAAATTAGAGAAGAATTAGAGAAAAACACTGGAAAGACATACATCTTCAAAGTTGTGATAAACGAGTACAGTATGCATGAAATCTATCCAACATTCAGTGTAAACAATATCTTGGAAGAAAAAATGGATAAGGAAAGCATAGAAGAAACTGACACAACAGACATTCAAATCATCGAGCAGGTATTTATCTTTTAAACTAACTTCCTTTACAATCATTGGTCAAATATTTTCATATTTAAATTTGTACATGCCAAAAATACAGGATAATGGAGCAAATAAAAAGAAAAATAAAAACAAGAATCCTGATGATGAGGTCTCTCCAACCAAAAAAATCGGACAACCGAGAATCAAAGGTATTGTGTTCAAAATATTATTTAAACAATTTGATGTAACTTTTAAATTACAAAATAACTTACTTTGAAAAACTTTTCATTCAATATGCAGAACAATGATTTGGAATAGATGCCGACAATTTAGTTTGATGCAAAGATGATTCAGAGCCAATATGTTATTCGAATAACGACCAACAATTCGGTTGGAAGATATTAGATTGTTTTCGTGATGTATGACTTTCTTCAATGAACAATGGAGAAAATAAGTTGACATTTGAATTTTCTTAATAATTCTGTTTTTACATGTCCTTTACGAGCTAATTTGGTTTTTCTTCATTATGTGAATGCTATTACGATTTCAAACTTATTTATGTAAATACTATTACGATTTCAGATATTTAATAGTTGGAATAAATGAAAAAACAAAAAAAAAATGATAAATCAAATCGGAGAATACTCTAACAGTGAAAAAAGAAAGAAAAGGGGTTAGTTAGAATTACCTTATCCATCAGTACATTGCATATGTTTCATCTTCTAGCTTGATAAGCTATTCTAGATTTCCTTTTTAGAATTTCGCCATTTTCTTCTGCTTGGATCCTAACTTGCATTCATGGTGACGAAAAAAGAAGCCATCATACAAATTAGTGACAGCCACCACAACTTTTCCCTTGATTGCGTTTTTTAGCATTAACAGGTACCTGCACAATGTCCACATTATTAGATACAAACACAACACACACACACATAACACAACACACACACATAAACCGGCTTCTTTAAGTATATCTAATGCATACTTCCTTTGGGAAAGGAAAACTCCACGCCGTCCTCGAGCTACTTCGATACCCAAGAAGTATCTAAGATTTCCTAGATCCTTTGTCTGACATATTATCATTTATGAAAGAAGACAATTATATCCACCTAAACGTAGCAAATAAGGGGAAACTAACTCAGAAAACTATATTATCATTTATAATGTTCAAGCCGCTAACTGACATATTATCATTTATGAAAGAAGACAATTATATCCACCTAAACGTAGCAAATAATTCATTTTTCATTAAAACATGTAGATGTCATCTAAGAAGGTTTACTTGGAAAAGAATATAGCATACCTTTGCTGATTCAACTGGAACAGTCCCATCACCATCAACATATATGTAATTAGCCTGAGTATAAACAAAAATTTGTTAATGTCCACATTGGTATAATACAAGTGAAATTTCATCTAAATGATAATTAGAAGAACTGAAGAAGTTTTAAAAACCATAAAGAAGACAATGACAATGAGTTCATCCCAAATATATAATCGAGGGCAATGCAGGATTAAGAAAGAAGAATAGAATGAGAAATTTTACTCAGAGTGCAAAAGTAATTCACTACTTTTACCATACAAAACAACAGTAAACATATTTATTTAAATCATACTGGATCCTAATAAAATAAAAGTCTTAAAAACTACTAAACCAAATTCTTAATTTTCATCCTCTTAATTCTTCACAAGTCCAATGAAACCAAATTCTTAATTTTCATCCTCTTAATTCTATAGCCACATCCATATTTTCTATACCTTAAACTCCTTACAAAGGATTTGCTTAGCTATGGCTTAATATAGTTGTGTTGCTCTTTTCTCGAGATGACAGTGTTGTATAACAGCGTGTATCGTACAATATTGATAACTATGTGGATGACACTGATGATGACACTAAAAGAAAGTTCGAGCAAGTTTGGTGCGACTTCACGTAATCAAAATTCTTGAAAATATTAGATATACAGTTTTAGGATGTTAGAACATACACTTTGGAAGGATTTTTAAGTCGTTGGGCTTCATCAATGACAAAGATAGTGCCAACGGAATTTGAGAAAGAAAATCTTGATCCATCAAAACTATGTCATAAGTTGTCAATAGGATATCAAAAGGCAAAGCTTACTGTTCCTGCAACACATCCTAACCGAACCGCAATTGCACTATATATTACTACTAAACAGCGAAGTACTTGAGCTTCCCAATTCCAACATATACGAAGCCCAGCTCTTTCTTTCTTCAAGCATGCATCCACCTTACCTCACCCTGCACCACACAATTAAACCAAACTCAATTAGAACAAAAAAATTACTCAAATAAAACCACATAAACTGAATGAAAGAAAGAAAAAAAAGGAATATTTACTTGCTGCAGTCAATTCTAGGGTCGACATTGTAACCAAGGTTAACACTACGGATCCTAGGGAGTACACTAGCATATTTTTGAACGAGCCAAATGACCTTTGCTTCGCGCTTCTTCAAGCAACCACAAGCAGTTTGACGGTCAGAAGTGGACCTAGCAGCTTTGTTGATCGAGTGACCTCACTCCATTACAACAGGCGCATGGCCTTCTATTTGAAAAACAAGGGTTAAAATTTCAGGAATTTTTTGAACAATTTACATATTTCACAGGATGTTACTATCGAGATTACTTCATCTCAGCAATCTGAACTTATCCTTGAGTAGCGGTTGCATAACTGTCTCCGGGGGAAGTCCAGACCAACTGCTGCGTGGGAAAAAGAGCTCGCAATTCAAATTTGAATTGAATTTGAGATACAAGACCCGCAATTTGTTCGGCCCAGGCCCAATAGTTTCTACCTAATTAAAAAAATATATATCTAATTTAAAATAAGGTGATTTAGCTTTAGGCATAGTTCGGAATTTCGGAATTCCGATAAATCCAAATTCGACCCTATCACATTCGGAATTTCAAATTATTTCAGAATTTCAGAAATTTCGACTCTATATTCGGAATTCCGGTATTTTGAAAAACCAAAATTCCGGGCGAAATTCCGGAGTTTCATTCGGAATCACGAACTATGGCTTTAGGTCGTCCCAATAATATGGGTATTTGCATTGGCCCCAAGGTTTTACGTTTCTTAGCTTTAGATAACCCTATCATTAGTTAACGATTCATTTACCAAGTTTGACCGTCTATTGTAGTGTGTCTGGTGTTATGCCTTTTCAAAATGCAACAATTACCCTTCACACGTTTTGCACGTGCCCACACTATAAAACTCAAAAACCAAATTTCAAAATACTCGACATGTGTCATAATCCATGCTCCTAATAGAGTGGAGGCTGCAAAAAAGGAGAACATCGCTGTTCCAAAATATCAAAATTCAATAGATATACAAAACTAAAAACCTACGAAAAGTGAACTTCCAATCACTTAGTAAAACATAATCTATTAACCTAAAAAAAACAATTTAACTACACATATCCAAAAACCAGGTAGCCTATTTTCTTCAACTTCTCTATTATTTACAATTATTTATTGATTTCATTTTATTATGTATATTGCAGATAATGGCGTATGAAAATTACAGCTTATGTAAAAAAAATGCTAAAGAAAATTCTAGAAGCGGGGACTTAACATTCAACAAGATCCGGTCTACAACACGTAATTAGAGAGCGGACGATTCAAAAGCACTGTGACATTAAAGCTACAAAAGACTTATTCTTTAACATTGAAGGCGCCATAGTTAAAGAAATTGATGGAAGCCCAACATATTACATTTGCAAAAGCAGAGGATTCAAAGTGACTTTTCACACAATATGGTTTATAAATGATGAGCGTGATATGGAAATTGAAGACTTCAATTTCAAAGAACTTATGAAGAAAATAATAGAAATTGAAGAGAAACAGAATCAACTCGATATCCTCAAAAATATTATGCTAGATTGTTTGGTTGATGATAAACATAACAAAGAAAAAATATATTATCTCGAAGAAAAAATTAAAGAAATGAACGGCATGTAGAGTTCCATAATAAATAAAAGAAAACCACAAGGATTAGTACTTTAATACCAAAACTTTATTATGTTGGTCACATAGTATTTTTTTAATATCCGAGGTTTAACACTTCTTATTTATGAAAGTTTGTAACTATTGAGTCCGTTAATTTTTAGTTTAAATTTATAATATTAGCACACTCGCTTTTCAAATTCGACTACTTCAAGTTATATTGTGTTCGAACCTCTAATTCTGAATAAGTTAAATCAAAACGGAATTGCCTCACTCCTTTCAAATTGCCAAGCATGCCTTCCAAAATCTACAAATCCATTTCAGTGCATATTCCAGATACTCCTAATATTATTTTGTCCTGCTCACTGCTCTGTACAAAAGAACCTTCAAAACCAGCATCTTCAATTGCATCAACAATCTCTTCCTTACTAATTGAAGTAGGTTCATATTCAACTTCCCCCAATGACGTAGATAAGGCAACAACTGGTCTTTTGACACCGGCAAGTTTTCTCAAAATACCTTCGACAGAGTTTACATCTTTATGCCGCATGTGTCGTACTCTATCCTAACCTCGGGTCTCCGTTAATGTACCCTATGATTTCGGTTTAATAGAATCAGATTCTGAAAGCACCTCTACATCAAACCCTGCATCCTCAATTGCAAGTTTGATATCCTCTCCCTGCATAAAAAATAGTTAGCAAACAGGCAATACAAAACTTTTAGCTTGAGGAAAGAAACCTATGAATCATCGAAGGCCATTTACCACTTTAATATTGTATGTTAGTTGTTTGTACTAATTAAAATATAATAAAATAGATACCGTGGTTAACAAAAATTTACAATATAGAACTTAAGCATCATATCCTTTTAGTTTGATGTTAAACCTATGTTTCATGCTTGCTTATCAAAAGTTAGAATGTGTATTCAATTTTTTTCATTGTTGAATCTATTGAGAGAAGAATGTTGTAAATCAGATTATTCAATAGAACTGAGAAGAAGATAATAGTTTGGTTAATAATCTAGGTAGAACATGTGTTCACAAAAGTATCCATACTTAAGTTCTTATTTGTATAATTTCATTTTGTTGTTTGTTTTTTTTTTTTTTTTTTAGGACAATTTGTTTAGTAGCCTATTTAATCTCATGTGCAGTCTTAGGCTGTGCTAAATTTTAGGTATTCTATATTCATGATACTTTATTGTTCTATCTATATGGGATTATTGGACGTGTTAAATTTTTCTTGGTTGGTAACTTGGTTCTTTAAAGTACTTTATGCTGAATTGGTCGTGTTTACAGTATGTAGCTGGTAATATATTTTTTGCTCTACTTTTCATATTTGTTTGGGCTATGTTATATTTGTTTAGTATGAACATCTCAAAAAAATTCATGGAGTTCACAATTGGAATTCATGTGATATCCCGTCACAATGTGATTGTCGCTATATTATTTCCACTGCAACAACGCTCCCAAACTGCAACATGCTATCATACTATCAATTTTCAAATGTTTAAAATGATTGCTTATTATTCACCACATATGTTTTGAGTCGTTAAGAACAATCTATTGCAACAAATGACACACATCAATTACCAGGTTGCATCTTATTTGTTTAATTTGATGTCATATGCTAATTGCCAAATTTGAGATCAACCTATTTGTCGTATTTTATATTAATAATTAAGTAAATGCTATGGATATTTATCTACTCATAGATAACTCCACATTAATACGTACATGAAAACGATCCCCGTTCGTTGAACGGGCTCAAAAACTAGTTATGTAAAGTTTTATATACGACACATGCGTGTCACATGATAGGGCACCTTGTATACATGACTTTGGGTTAATAAAAGATATTGAAAACCTAAATTCAACAGGTGACAATGAAAATTAATGACGTAATGAATTTATTATTACACCCGGCCTCCGTTTTTTTTAAAGAAGTTAGTGTACATACTAGACTTGCATATTGATCAAGGCAATCCATTTTGACCAATAAATCACTGGGCTCTACTAATTTTGCAAAGTCAAGATGAAAAGGATTTATATGTGACTTGGACCAATAATTGCTCAAATTTATTTTTTGGGTCATGCTAATGTTTTACAGGTTACCACCAAGTGTTTAGAGACATGACCTTTTTCTATTATATATTATCACCATTAGTACCTTATTAGTGAGAATTTGTGCAAAAATGGCTCGAGTACAGGACTAGAGCCACTTTCTTCAAAAATACAATGCTTAACATCGAACCCTCTACACAGTTTATTAAACTTAACCATATATATTGACAGAAATATTAGGAAAAAGTTTGAAGAAACTTCTACATGTGTGAGGTTTGGACGTATGTAGGGGTAGAACCAGGATTTGAAGTCAAGCAGGGCGGCTACTAAGTTACACTTAGAATATATAGTGTGCTAGCTGTACATCGGTTGTTAGTTGTTAGTTGAGGCATCAACGCAAATTTGCCTCTATCATTCAGAATTTCGAATAAGGTGGAGGCAAAGTTAGAGGCATCAAGTGTCTAACCGTATTTGTAGAGGCCAATTTGTAGTTTGGGATCGGATGCGACACGATACTATGGTAGTGAAAGTGTTGCGTGGGGTTTTTTTTTTTTTGGACTTTTCAACATTCGGGCAACATTCCAAGCCACGCCGATACTCCACACTATGGTAGTGAGAGTGTTGCGTGGGTTTTTTTTGGGACTTTTTCAACATTCTGGACAACATTCCAAGTGTCGCACGACATTTTTTTTTAGGGCAACTCTCGCCACTTTTTTATGCAAAACAAAGTTTTATTAATTTAAAAAACTAACTTGGAATTCACTTTTAACAAAAAAGATATTTAAAATAAAAATGAGTTCCACTATTAACTAGATTTGCTTCTACCACTTAGAGTTGGTCATTGTTTGCGGATGCTTACATCAAATCTAGCTTCAAACATGACACTTGATGCCTCCACCACCTAGAGATGCTCTTAAGTTGTCAAATATTATATAACAAAGAAGTGAAGTGTGGGGTCCGCATGGCCTCCATCCTATGGTTCTAACAGTCTAACTCTGTTTTCTGGGCTTATGACATGGACAAATGTAGAGTTATCTGGTGGTATGCTGTTTTAGTGATCTCAAACAGGCCCATAGGATCCCTCTTTTGTTTTCTTCTCCAAACAAATTCCCGATTTTGTTTTCTTCTCTATAGAGGTTTAGTGGAGTGAATGTTCTTCCGGATGGTGGAGTGGTGGTTTGTTATGTCTAGATCGTCCTTCGTGAATGCTATGGAGGTCGTTGACTGAGAGCTGGTAGGAGTGATGATTTCAGCTTTGTGGATGAGGTGGTAGATCTCCTAAAGCGCTCCTACCCTTCTGTGCTTTTCCCGACCTGAGATTTCGTCGTTGGAGGTATCAGTAATCATGTTGATTACCTTTTCCTCGTCGTTGTCGGAGGAGTGCTATCTCTTGTTGTGCCTCGACCGACCTAGAGATTTAGATCATCGGACTATTCTGCTCCTACTTCTATTGTTGGCAGGTCGTTCGTGGCTGCGGCTCCTACTTCTGTGGCGTTTGGCATCCAGTTTATGCCTGAGGTCACTTTCTGGCAGGAACTCTTTCAATTTGTCCTCCTCGACTAAGTCTTGGAGGTAGTGCTTGAGACTCCAACATTCATTGGTGTCATGGTGGTGGAGCTTGTGAAAATGGCAGTATGGACGTTATGGTATGACGATTACCTTGTTGATGTTGGGTTTGAAGTATGGTGCAGTATAGATCTTTTTCAGGATCTGGCTTGGTGTCCTAGAGAAGTTGGAGAATTCCTTTTTTGTGTAAGAGGGATTGTGGGAGTTGGAGCCCTTGTTGTTGTTGTTATTATTGTTGTTTCCCGAGTGGTGTTTGTTTTCTTTGGGTTCTCGCTTGTCGCTTACTGCGAGAACTTCTCTGCCCTTGCGCTGGGCCAGCCACTCTTCGTACTTTATGTACTTGTCAATTCTGTGATACAGGTCGTCTAAGCGTTCTAGTTTGTTGTGCATCAGAGATCCTGCTAGGTCGGAGTCATCCAGGAAAGCGTTGGTGAATGCCGAAGTTGCAAAGCTATCCTTTAAGCCTGGCTCTATTGAGAGGAGCTCCTTTTTGAAATGTCCTAGGAATATCGTCTCGTCATGTGCTTGCTTTAGTTGAAACAAGGAGTCTAGGTCGGCTTGTTTCTTCCTGTTGTGGACGAACTCTGCTGCGAACGTCTCAGCTAGCTTATCAAAGTTGCTGATTGAGTCAGAGGTGAGCGTGTAGAACCATTCTAAAGCTCCGTCCTTCAGGCTGGCTGGAAAGAGTTTGCACTTCAGGTAGTCGTATTCTAGAGGGCTGTAGAGTGTGAGAGTCTGGCTGAAACGAGCTACATGATGGCCTGGACACGAGCTACCGTCGTACAGCGGGAACGTTGGTTGGATGAACTTTGAAGGAGGTTGCTTGTCCCTGATTTCAGTTGTGAATGGTGACGCCTTGTGTAGGAACCGTTATTTCAAAACGAATATTTCTACAAACCGCGAGAACCCACGCGCAGGAGAATCAATGGGGTTCTCACGATTTTGAATAGAAAACATACCTTTGAATCCAATTTAGATAACTCTGAGAATCCAAGCTTTATCAAATCCGAAATCAACCCCTTGATCTTCTGTTGTATTCCTTTAGAATAGATTGGACGTTGTGTGGACAACGATCTACCGACCCCCTTCTTTCTCTCAAGATCAGAAACAAATTCAGATCTACTTTTCTTGCCTCTTTTGAGAACCCGATTGAATACCGAATTTCGCTTTAGAGAAAGAGTATTCTATTTATAGGCTACAACAGGGGACCATGAGGAGAAATTAGGGTTGGGCCTCTCGGACGGGCTTGGGCTTCCCATGTGTTCGCCCCGAACACACGGCCCAAGTCGTCAACAAATGGCTTATTCCACTAAAGGCCATTGTTGTATTACGCCTCTAATCCCAAATTACGTGTCGGCGTTTATGGGCTCCATATTATATGCTCGTTGATCTCCCCGTGTTTAAGATATCGAATGTCCGAGTTGATTAAGTCAAGTTATCGACAACTATATTAATCAACTTCTTATGTCCTTGAGTAGTACCACTCAACCTCATTGTCATGTCGGAATAAATCCACTGCGGGGTTTACATGACAATCTTTTTGAAGCTTCTCGGGGACATCATCAACCCGACTTCTTGCGGGACACAGTTCCTTCTATAATCGGCAAGAGACGCCTTACATACAATGTAATTACCCAATCCATCGAGTTTGTTGATTCACAAATGAATCTCACCTCATTGATGATTTAAAGTAATGTACAATGCATGTAAGTGGCCATTATTATATCTGGATTATGAGGACAAGCATCCATAATAACAGAGGTGTTTGTTCTCTTATATAGTCGAGATAAGGAGAAACAACCTCACTTGGTCTTGTTCAATACACACAAAGTGTACTAGTGTAATCCTATAGTCAAGATAGACTAATGCAGATTATACTACAACCGTACCAATGGTTTGTCCAAATCCATCTAGGTTGTGAGCGATTACTTATACTTTTATAAGATGCGATGATATGATCTTTCGTGTTGTTCACACCATATCATCTACAACATAAAGTATTAGACACATGCATATAACTAATAACATATATAATATGCATAACATTTGCCCATATGATTCTCATTCAAAATATAAAGAATTAGAGTTAATACAAAAGTAATGCTTTTAGTATATAATCCTATCACCTTATACGCCCGAGTATTTTTCGAGTTTATCCGGATCGCTTGTCTTGTTGTTGAATTCTCCAACCTTTGTGCAAAGTCTTTGTAATAGCCAGTATTTAAAAAATACGTATTTTCTATTTATTAATTAATTAAATTATTTATTTAAAAATTGGTTGCATTGGGTGGTCGAGTGGAGGTCGACAGTGGTCGATCCAGTGGTGGAGGTAGCTGCTGGAGGAAGAAGATGACGAATTGGGCTTGGGCCTGGGTAGGTTTCTTTGGGCCGGACTACACCAGTTTCAATTGTTTTGGTTGGGCCCAATTTTGTTTTAAATTGTTGGGCTGGACCAGTTCAATTAAGTTTTGGACCAATTTGGTTTAGTTCAATGGGCCGGTTTGTTTTGTTTTGATTGGGCCCGGTTTTGTTTTAAGTTGTTGGGCCAGTTTAGCTTGATTGTTTGGGGCCAGTCCATAGGACTTAATAGAGATCCAAATGGGTCTTTCAACATTTAGACTTTTGGGTTCTAAGGTTTGGGCTTGGCCAGTTGGGTCCGAACCTATACTGTCACACCCCGAATTTCGACAGAATTCGGAAAAACATTATTTGTTCCCGACTCTTTGATCTCCGAGGTGTGACGCACTCTCCACTTCCAAAAACCCATAAACAGTTTTAAATATGCGGATAATTAAAAACCAATAAAAATTTTAACTTAAACAAAAGTTCTATTCATTACAAAAATTAACAAATCAAAATGCAAATAACCTTATCTCAATTGAAAATCTATATCACCTCAAAGGAAAACAAAACCTATCTTGAAATGCAACGCTAACGCAATCCACAAGCAACAACCAATCTTCTTCAACACTAAACCTGTCAAGATTTATCAACTATGTTCATTTAATGAACACACCCGATAAAGCAAACATGCAAATCGGTCAAAGATTATAAAATCTTTGGTGTGAGTAGCCCTAAAATACAACATATTCTTATACAAATATATACACAATCCATAAGGCAGTTAGTTCCTCCACCGAGGCGCTTTAACTTCCCACTAACCACACAACAAACTATACGCATAATAAATAAGGCATGTAGTTCCTCTATCGAGGCGCCTTAGGTTCTAACTAAACAAATAACCAACATATTACCATAATTATATTATTTAAGGCTTTCTTTGCGTGTCCCTAAAATCACGTCGTATCTATGTCTTACCTAGTTTCCCTGGCTACCACAATCGTTTTCCAACGCCGAACATGTACATCCACATGCCTCCTCTTACATAATGAACCACTCCATGCGTAACTACCTTGAGCAGGATGCCACACACCAGATAACCCTCACACACAACATCCTTAAGTACAATAATTTAGGCAGGTAGTTCCTCCACTGAGGCGCCTTAACTTCCCACTAACCACACAACAAACTATACGATAATAAATAAGGCATGTAGTTCCTCTATCGAGGTTTTAGGTTCTAACTAAACAAATAACCAACATATTACCATAATTATATTATTTAAGGCTTTTTTGCGTGTCCCTAAAATCACGTCAGATATTATCTATCTTACCTAGTTTCCTTGGCTACCACAATCGTTTCCCAACGCCGAACATGTACATCCACATGCCTCCTCTTACATAATGAACCACTCCATGTGTAACTACCCTGAGCGGGATGCCACACACCAGGTAACCCTCACACGGAAGCCATTATATAGAAATCGCCACTATTCGGCATAATAAAATATCGGCGTCTCGTTCTATTTTTGCTTAACGGAATAATCAAGCTACTATTCGGCTACGCTAGAAGGGTCATTTAGATTTACTGAAACGCCAGAAGGGACAATCACATTACTTACGCCAGAAGGCCATTCAGATTCACTGAAACGCCAGAAGGGCAAATCACATGAGTTGTGGTAGTCAGGTTCTAGGATTTTCGTTACGTAATTTATTCCGTGTCATACATTTATGACTCATAAAAATTCCACTATATCGTAATGCGAGGTCAAATACCTTATTGCACTATGCCACAATATTTAGAAATATCTTAATTATATCTCATAACCACTTTCATTCTGTCACGTGCCAATATATTATTGCACTAAGCCACAATCCCGTGGGAAAATATCCACACATACTATACTACCTCATAGTAGCATCTCACATATACTATAATGGAGCGTTTATACATTTATGTCTCCAAAACCTTTGCATTTAATATATATATCCCAACATATTATATAAGGTCACAATATCAACGTCAAATCTTAATTAAATAATGACAACCAAATTTATACAATTTTCTATAGTATTTTAGCATTTGATTTGTCCATACAATTTACAACATAAAATGTAGCACAATTAAACAGTCCACAGTCCACAATCAAAGCCCAATATATATATATGTTTTACACACTACTCACGTCAAATCTTAATTAGATAATGACAAACAACGTTATATAATTTTTGATAATATTTTATTACTATATTTGTCCATATTCTTAAATATGAGAAAAACTGGAAAAAGTCAACATTCCACAGTCAACGGTCAACGGTCAAAGTCAACACGTCATAGTCAAAGTCAAAGCCAACACGTTCATGGTCAAAGTCAACGATCAATGGTCAAAGCCAACGGTCAATGGTCAAAGTCAAACTGTCGTTTTTATGTTCAACAGGTTCAGGGTCATAGCCATGGTTCATGGCTAAGGTCAAAGGTGCATGGCTCATGGGCTCATGACCAAAGTAATGGTTCGAACCCAACTGGCCAAGCCCAAACCTTAGAACCCGAAAGTCTAAAATCAACTCATTTATTCTACCTGACCCAATTGGGGACATAAGGACCAGCCTACATAAATTAGAAACTGGCCCAAAGAAAACTAATCTAGAACCGCCCAAACAAAACTTAATTAAACTGGTCTAAAATACAAAACAAATAGAAAAGGGCCCAAACAAAACACTCTAAACTAGCTAAGGCCCAACCACTTAAATTAGATTCGGCCCAGCAAGAAATAGAACCGGCCCAACATAAATATAAAGTTTTGGCCCAACCAATTTAAACCGGCCCAACCCGAAATTACTGTTCATCTTCCCCAACAGTTCTCTCCTCCACCACCACCAAAATCGACCACCACAAAACCTTCACACACCACCCCAAACAAACCAACCGAAAATGAAGAGGGTACAAACCCCCACCACTTTAACAAACGCGAAATCCTCAATTCATTCAATTCAAACTTCACCCAAAACTAGATCTAGAATATTCCGACCGCCATTAATGGCTTCCACCACCTTTCAACAGCCCCCATCCAAATTCCAACAATCAAACATACCTCAACAACCCACAAAATCAACCAAAAACCGTTCTAAGCTGTTTTTTTTGCGGTGTTTGGGCAAGCCGCCATTAACAAGTCTTGGGAGCTTCCACCAAGCTCTCTCACTGCCAACCCCAACCACACCACGGACTCAATCCATAACCCACCAATCGTATTCCATCCCACAACCACACACACAACACTCCACCAACCAAAACAAATCAAATCACCCGCGAATTAAAGCAATAAACCTAACGATTTTTTTTGTTGTTGTTATGATGGCTCGTATTTGTCATAACAGATCACTTTAGAGAGCGAAGTTCAAAAATTTGGAGTTTCAATCCTCCATCACTCCATACCACGGCACCAAGGAACCATTGTAACTATTAACCCATGACGAGAATAAACTAGACAAATATATTGCTGAAAAATATTGAAGCGGAAAGCTTTTTTTTTTTCCTTATTCACGAACTAGAAAAAGTAACTACTCACTTGGATTAACGACTCCACGAATCCCTCATTGTCGAATTGTCTCGGCTCCACCCTCCAAAGAAACGAGTTTCTAGCTCGCTTCCATTATTATTATTATTTTTATTCTCCAAGAACCCTATTCTCTAGAACAATGTGATTATATACTTGGGTTTGAAGCCCAAGCTCATTTCGGGCCTAAAACCCGGGCCCACATATCCAAAATCCAATTTAACGAATTTTAAATAAATAAATAAATAAATTAATAATTACGTATTTTAAATACGGGCGTTACAATTACCTTGGTCATGAGCCCATGAGCCATGCACCTTGACCTTAGCCACGAACCATGGCTATGACCCTGAACCTATCGAACATGGAAACGACAGTTTGACTTTGACCGATTATTGACTTTTGACCGTTGACCATTGGACCGTGGAATGTTGACTTTTTCCAGTTTTTCTCATATTTAAGAATATGGACAAATGTAGTAATAAAATATTGTCGATATTGTATAACCTTGTTTGTCATTATCTAATTAAGTTTTGACATGAGTAGTGCAATATAATATTGGCACGTAACTAGAGGGGAATTCTGATAATAAGAATTTGATATATATGTTTTTATGAGTATTAAATTATATACGGACTTAGATTTATGGACTTTAGTATTGGGATTTGATTGTGGATGGTGGACTGTTTAATTGTGCTACATTTTATGTTGTAAATTGTATGGACAAATCAAATGCTAAAATGCTGTGGAAGCTTGTATAAATTTGGTTGTCGTTATCTAAAAATGATTTGACGTTGATATTGTGTATATTTTGACACGCGTGTGAGATAGAAACTTTAGGAGATATAATATTCCTAAACGCTATAAAATGTATGCGATACATTTTGAAGCAATAATGACGTTATATAATATGTTGGGATATATATATTAAATGCAATAGTTTTGGAGAAATAAATGTATAAACACTCCATTATTTATATATGTGAGATGTTACTATGAGGGTAGTATAGTATTGGTGAATATTTGCCCGGGGGATTGTGGCTTAGTGCAATAATATATTGTACGCGTGAAAGAATGAAAATGGTTATAAGATATATTGAGATATTTCTAAATATTATGGCTTAGTGCAATAAGGTATTTGACCTGCACGTGATATAGTGGAATTTTTATGAGTCATAAATGTATGACGCCTGAATAAATTACTTAACGAAAATCCTATAACCTAGCTACCACAACTCATGTGATTTGCCCTGTGTGGGCGTGTGCAATTTGATTGGCCCTTCTGGCATTTCAGTGAATCTGAATGGCCCTTCTGGCGTAAGTAATGTGATTGACCCATGTGTTGGGCAATCGTAGCCGAATAGTGGCTTGATTATTCCGTTCGCAATATTAGAACGAGACGCGATATTTTATGCGAATAGTGGCGATTTGCATAATGGCTTTCGTGTGAGGGTTACCTAGTGTGCGGCATCCATTTCGAGGGTAGTTACGCCGAGTGGTTCATTATGTGAGGGGAGGCATGTGGATGTACATGTTCGGCGTTGGGAAGCGATTGTGGTAGCCAGGGAAACTAGGTAAGACATAGATACGACATGATTTTAGAGACACACAAAGAAAGCCTTAATTAATATAATTATGGTAATATGTTGGTTAATGATATATCTTTAGATAGATGATTGTATATGCTTGGCTGATTATAGTTTAGTTAGAGCCTAAGGCGTCTCGATGAAGGAACTACATGTCTTATTTATTATGCGTATAGTTTGTGGTATGGTTAGTGGGAAGTTAAGGCGCATCAGTGGAGGAACTACCTGCCTTAATTATTGTACTTAAGGATGTTGTATTAGTTGTTAAAAGTTAAGGCACCTCGGTAGAGGAACTAACTGCCGTATGGATGGTGTATATATATGTATAAGTATATATTGTATTTTAGAGCTACTCACACCAGCATTTTTATAATGCTGACCCGATTTGCATGTTTGCTTATCGGGTGTGTTCAATAAATGAACATAGTTGATAAGTCTTGACAGGTTTAGTGTGGAAGAAGATTGGTTGTTGCTCGTGGTTTGCGTTAGCGTCGCATTTCAAGATAGGCTTTGTTTTCCTTTGAGGTGATATAGATTTTCAGTTGAGATAAAGTTATTTGCATTTTCATTTGTTAATTTTTGTAATGAAGAGGACTTTGGTTTAAGTTTAAAATTTTTATTGGTTTTTAAATTATCCGCATATTTAAACTGTTTATGGGTTTTTGGGAGTTGAGAGTGCGTCACACCTCGAAGATCGAAGAGTCGGGAACAAATAATATTTTTCCGAATTCTGTCGAAATTCGGGGTGTGACAGTCTTCCAACCTTTGATTAGTGGTGGTGGTGGTGAGGGCTGTGACGACATTGTTCTCCACTGCGTCTGGAGTGCCGTTGTTGGCATTGGAGGTAACCTGCTCGCGCATTGTCCGGTTTTCTTGTTGTAACGTGATGAAGGCCTCCTGGAGCGTTTTCATTTGATCTGCTAACATCTATAGTGAGGGGTTCGTGGTGGTTTTTCTGACCAGCTTCGTGGGTTTGAGAAAAGAGTAAGTGTTCTTTTCTTAAGGAAACGAACCAGCAGATCGATGACACCAATGTAGAGATTTGGTGTTTGGGGGACAACGGCCTGATGATTTATTTGATAGGGAATGGTTGCACTTTTTGGGATAAGAGTTGCCCACATTATCAATTTTTTAGGATAAACTTGAATAAAGTCTTACGTAGTTCATCTCTCTCATTTATAGTTGTTTGGTGACCTTCCGTATTTACTCCGGCCGTTATGATGTGTAGATCCACATTGTGTGCTATCTTGATGATTCCTCATTACTCTGATGTTACAAAGTTAATGTCTCTTTGATTGGTGCGTTGACTGAGCTCTAGAATTGTGCTAGTTGATTTGTTTCCATATATAGCTGTAACTGATGTTTGGGATGATCTGGGATCTGGTCATTGGTACGTTTTGATAGAGTGGTATGAGCTGAAGGAGAACGACCTAGTGTAGACACGTATATTGTAGTGTAGAACGGAAAGTACTTACATTCTCCAAACACCACCGTCATCACTCCTCGCCTTTGCGCCGAAGGTTTCGTCGCACGTATCTGTACCGTACGGCACGGACAAATACTAATACTATATAATATGTAGTATATTAATTTATTAATTTTTTTGGAGAAAATTGGGGGTGGTGGGGGGGTTAGCTAGCGCTGCTGTAGCCTGTAGGTCCGACCCTGGACGTATATTATTATGGGTTTAAAGTCTCTAATAGGAGGAAGTGAGGAAGTATATATTCAAATTAAGGGCCCCGCCCATGGACACCACACGACATGGACTGATGGACTAACAATACAGATCGAGGGAAATTAAATTCCACAAGAGCCGGCCTACTTGGTTTAACTTTGCTATATTTCATTCTTTTTCATCTTTGAAAAGTACTAATTAATAAGTTCTAGATCTAGATATCCCAACAAATTAATCCCATTATGTGGTGTAGGTACGCTTTGGAGAAAACTTGGTCATTTCATTCAAATAATACAAACAAAAGCTCATGAAAGTTGATGGCAAAACTAACCACGCTTGTTCATAGAATATCAAGCTTTTTCTTGCTTTTTGGGAAACATCCAATCCCCACAGATGAAAACAATACCTTCTTTCATTTTCACCTAACACTAGGCCACAATTAATCTGTTTCCTCTTCTTAGATAATGTAATATAAAACGCATAATCCTTACAATGTTCACAACTCCATCTCTTTCTTTGGGACAGTACACTCTTCTTTTCTACTCTTTTCAATAATTCTGTAAACTAAAGATGGTGAACATGGTGATGCTTTATTTGTTTCTCTTCCACATCTCTTTGCTGCTCGCGAGAAGTAGTGGATGGGAAGTTGGGACACTTATTAGTGCATCAAGGCTAACAATGTTTGTGGATGAGCTTCCGGACATGCCTAGAATCCGAGGTTTTGATATTAAGAACGGTGTCACGGTGGCCAAATCATTCAAGATTGGCATGTTTGAGAAGAAATGGGTGAGATTCCTTGTCCTTACCTTAAAGAGCTCGAAATATTCAGCTTTGCATATACTCATATTTGATTTACTTATGAACTTCATTAGTCATTACGTTAGTTTTCTTCCAAGTTCAACTAGAATTATATCCTGTTATCCAATTCCATATTAGCAATATCTAACTATTGATTATATTTTAAATTTAAACGAAAGTTATATTTTTTTCCTTTCAACCAATTATGTGTCGTCAAATATAACTGTTTCCTTAATACATTTTAAATTTTAGGTTACCAATAGATAGGATAGGTAATATCATTGTGAATATGCACTTTTCAATTCAATCAAGAAAGAAAATATTGTTGTTCTAATAAAAATGTAAGAATCACGCCCTTAATTAATTTTGCATATATCACTCTGTACTTATTTCTTTCTGTCAATTTTTCCTATCTCCAATTCATTTCTAAATTATGTTCAGTACTAATCCGAAAGTAAACAAAAACATTGAGAACTAATTTTGGAAGGGTTAACGAGTCTTACCCCCATTAGATTAGCCAATTAGGATTTTCCTTCCTAGATGGAGTCCTCTCTCTCGAAATACACTCAAAAAAAATACGATCAAGTCAAGTTCATTTTTTTTTTGAATTTTAGGGGAAGACTCTAATTTCCCCATCCATTAGGAGTGAAATCCTAATTGGCTCATCTAGTGGGGGTAATACTAATTAACCCATTTTGAAAATAAAATTGGAGAAGTATTTACCAGCAGTAGATTATATATACAGGGTTTTGACAGTGAAACCGTTTGGCTTCACTGGTCATTTCCAACATCTAGTTATGTGTGTCGTATTTGTTTTTTCTAGTTAATTAGTTAATTTATATATTTTTAGTTACCTAACAACAAACTAAATCAAATCAATGAGTGCTTATATTAATAAGTTAAAGACACGCTGTGTACTCACTCAGTCACTCCTAACTCCTTAGTCATATAGCTGTATCCATAGGAATTGATTATGTCTTTTTCTAATCGGAGACCTAGTGTTTGTTTTTGCTCAAGAAGAATCCCAATTTGTCCTCTCAAGCTTTATGTGTTGTCCACTTGTCTCAGTGTCTCAACGTACATTAGGCATTTTATTTTATTTTTTCATATGTTCATTGGACATTGGGCGCAGTTAATTAGGTAGATTTGACTCTTAATAATTAGGAGCACTTTGAACATGTATATTTCCCCCTACCACTCCAAATATGATTTCGCTTGCTTACATTTCAATAATATGACGTACATTAAATTCTTACCAAATTCTCTCGAAAACTTTTAGATTTTATTTTAGGTTTATTTTGACTTGTTAAAATTTGGATAACACTATAGTTTACCAGGTTCAGTAGGTTGTACGCTCTGTATGGGGTTCAGAAAATGATTGTCTCATCTTCAGTCTTCACAAAACCTGGTTCCTGACGTCCTGTACATTACTAGCTTGAGTTATCCTAATAATTCAAAAGTGAACGTTCATGCTTTTGATGTTTGCAGAAGTTCCACAGAGACCTGCCACTATCACGAGTTTTAGCATATGGTACATCCAGAAAAACAGCAACTGTTCCAGGTCCGACCATAGAAGCAATTCATGGTGTGGACACCTATGTGACATGGCAAAACCACCTTCCTTCACAACACATTTTACCATGGGACCCAACTATTCCAACTGCCATACCTGTCAACGGTAAGGGTATTCCCACTGTAGTACACCTTCATGGTGGCATCGATGAACCTGAGAGCGATGGCAACTCTAATTCATGGTTCACCGCTGGATTCAAAGACAAAGGACCCCAATGGACGAAGAAAAAGTATCACTACCACAATGCCCAACATCCTGGCAATTTATGGTACCATGATCATGCCATGGGCCTAACTAGGGTCAATCTCTTAGCTGGTCTAATTGGCTCGTATATAATTCGCGATCCTGGTCTCGAGGCGCCTCTGGGTCTCCCTCACGGAGATGAATTTGATCGTCCATTAGTTGTCTTTGATCGTAGCTTTCGTACGGATGGTTCGATATATATGAACAGCACTGGAAATAATCCATCTATACATCCACAATGGCAACCAGAGTATTTTGGAGATGCAATCATTGTAAACGGCAAAGCATGGCCACGGTTGACTGTACAGCGTAGAAAGTACCGTTTCCGTATACTTAACGCTAGCAACGCCCGGTTCTTTCGATTTTTCTTCACCAACGGCATGACATTCATTCACGTGGCATCTGATTCTACTTATTTGGCACATCCAGTTGTTACCAAGAATATTTTGCTTGCGCCATCAGAAATTGCTGATGTGATTATTGACTTTGCTACATCAAAATATGGAGAAACGATCTTAGCCAACGATGCACGTTATCCATACCCATCTGGTGATCCTGCAGATGAAATCAATGGAAAAGTCATGAAGTTCATCATAAGACCAGAACGGGTAGTGGACACATCGCGTGTTCCAGTAAAGCTGACTAAGTATCCACAACCAGATACTTCCACCATATCAAATATGAGGTATATTGCAATGTACGAATACGCTAGTAGCACTGACGAGCCAACTCATTTATACTTGAACGGAAAATCGTATGAGGAACCCGTTACAGAAACTCCTAAAACTGGGACTACAGAATTGTGGAATGTGATTAATTTAACAGAGGACAATCATCCGTTGCATATTCATTTAGGATTATTCGTTGCATTGGAACAGAGAAAGTTAGTTAATGTGGTTGAGTTTCGACAATGTATGACTAAAAAGAACGATGCGATCAAGTGCAATATTGACAAGTATGCACAAGGCAAACAGATTGCGGTGCCCGCGCATGAAAGTGGGTGGAAAAATGTGTACAAAATGATCCCGGGATGCATTACTAAGATCTTAGTTCGGTTTTCATTTTTACATTCTAATGCTTCGTATCCGTTCGATGTTACTGCAGAGCCCGGTTATGTGTACCATTGCCATGTAAGTTTCTCATATCATCTCTTATTGTTTGTATATATTAGCTCACCTAATCATCGCATACCATAGTTGGATTACGCATGAGGATGATGTTAAGTCCTTTTAGCCTTATCTCATTGACCATCAACATCACCTGTATGTATGGACAATGAATAGGAAAATAAGGTAGGGAAAGCGATAGCTAGATCTAAAATGAAAAGATCTTTACGTAGTTCTGTGGCTGAGCTACGTCCTCTTTTCAAATCCCCTTTGATTTCTTGTCGTAGCTGAAGACTCCAAGAGCAACCCATAAGCCAAAACAGTACGATGTTTTCAATCACCACGGGGAAGTGTTTACAAATTCATTAGTACGCATACAAGTAGATATGCATATTCTACATAGTTTTAGATGCTCCGAATAATTTTCTTGCTATGTTAGGTAGCATACACTGTCCAGAAATTTGTTAATCTGAGAATACTAAACCTGAATTTTTTTACCAAATTACGAAAGTTTAAGCAATTCCAGAAAGCCTGCAGTCGCAATACCGGTGTGTATTACCCATGTCTGATTCTTAGAAAACCAAAAATCTCAACAAAATTATGAATATTTCAACGATATTGATGCCGATGGCGCCTGTCACACTGCATAAGCAAAAAAGGAGAGAATATATCATTATTGAGTACTGACTTCTGAGTACTGACCAAGATTATTTTAATTCATAATTGAAGTGTTTTATTCTTGGAGTCCAAGTCAAATAGGCACAAAATTATTGTGGGCTGAATGATTGAATGCGACCACTATCAGACCAGGATCCGTTGATGTAGGCTCGCCCTGCCTATATGCTGCCCCGGGAAATTTTGATTTGGTATTTTGTTGCATTGGTTGCCAAATGCTTTAGCGGACATACGATCTCAAGTTTTTACATTGTTCAGGACTTCAGGGTAACTAACCGTTGTATGCCTTCTTTCTAAATGCTAATTTTCAGTGTTTTACGTTATAATAATTTCACGAGGAGAATGTTTTATATCCCTAGTCAGTGCCTCCATCAAGCAATAACAGTTAGTTCAAACTTCAAAGTATTGCAACTTTGTTAAAGTTTAGGTAGTCCATGGTAAATATAAGCATGAATATACCTTCGATTTTCTCTTTTTATATGTTGATGTTCTTTGAATGTCTGACTAGACACGCACCAAACTTCAAAGTCGTACACAAACCTTTTAACCAATAATTGCAGTTTATTCAAGATTGCAATTGATGGAGTGCACAAACGTCATTAGGCTTATGAAGTAAGTATGACTCTAATCCGCATTAACTTTATTTGCTTTTGGGCTATATGCAGATTTTGGATCATGAAGACAACGCTATGATGAGGCCATTGAAATTCATCTCTTGAGAGAGTCATATACTCGTATCCTAGATTCAGAGAAAGATTAAACACCAATATGCTGGTGATTAAAGACCCTCCATAGTTATGATCACATTCTACAACAATGAGGTCTTAGAGAGTTAGAGGTGATTCTTGTGTCTAGCCCACCTACTGATTTACAGTTGTAATTCTTTACAAAGGGTTTCAATGTAAAGGGCATCTCAAAATCTCAAATGCAACCCTTATATAGGCTTCAATTGTCTCCACTTGAGCTCCTGTGCCTGTGTCAGGGTGAAAATAAGGAGATAAAAAAATATAGGACTCTTAATATTAAAAATGACAAGAAGAGAGATAGCCCAGCCCAATCCTGCTCGTATACTGACTAGAGATACCAGACTTAACATTATACAAAGACGCATTACACAATAGTTCGTCTTCCATTCAAAAAAGATTGTAATCAATGGAAAACATAACCCGCAACTGATTTACTTTTCGACTACAGCATCATGATTCATGAAGCCAAATCTATGGTGAGACCTTGAAGCTCAACTCGTGAGAACCACACGTCCAAGTTAATGGATGTATGCGTGGTCAGCATTGTAATCTGAGTAGATGGTAAAACACCAATACTCTATTGACTAAGACGTCCTTGATAATGTGAAAACCCCACACACCAATGAGGTCTTAGAGGAGTCTGTCACTCTGTCTCGTTATCTCTATCTAATTTCCGAGTTCTTTGGGCACCAAAGCCTCCACATTAATAAAATACATTAATTTTTTTTTTTTCGATAAACATAAAATACATTAAATTAGATCACGGTTTTGACAGGGATGATGACAATGTCCCGGAGCAGCATACCCAAAAATTTGCTTTGTGTTCAAGTTAGCTAGATGTATTGATTACGAAAAGGTTTGCTACCCACATAGTCAATAAAAAGCTTGGTGTGTTGCAGCTTGGTGTGTACTACCATAAGAATTGTGTTTCCCTAGTGCTCGCAGTAAACAATTAAAATAATGAAGGCAAATATAAATATCTATCACTATAAGAATTGTTGCCTGGGCTTACACGGTCAAAACCTAAAACCCACATCACAAATGGATCAAACTTTAACAAAATCTCCAAATTCTCAACTAAACTTTATTAAAAACTTTTGATGATGCACTAAGATGCAACTTGGGCTTCCCAAACTGTTGTGGGTAGTGGTTTAAAAAACCAAATTGATTATAAAACATAAACTTGTTTTGCTTTTTCTTGACCCCCAATAAAATGACAAGTTTGATTGTCTATTAGGAGTTGGTCTCTCTTCCTTATCTGTTTAAGACAAAACTTATATAATCTTAACCTCTATAAATAGGATTGTGAGTCCATAGAGGGATGGACTTCTATAAGAATAAACACCCACCCATCAAAAACAAAAACCCATCTCGAGAAATATAAACACTATAATTTATCATATTCTTCTTCTCTCTTCTAATCATTCTTTGGCCAGACGGTAGTTCATTCATGGAGAGTTATAGCAAAACTTATATTATTCTAAGATTCAGGGTCTAAATAATTCTGTTATAGTGCAAAGTCATGGGGACCCGAATATTAAAATATTATTAATCATTGAATCTGTGAGAAAGATGCTTCATATGTACATATCCTATATTAATTAACACCATTGGAAGGGCAACTTCAAAAATCTTTCTTTAACTTAATCAATTACTTTTCTTATACATGACCCTTTAAGGCAAGCCTTGGTCAGACTCTTCACATTTGCCAAATCGTTATTAATTTAATTTTAATAATACCAAAATGTAAAGACCTGTAAAATCTATTTTAAGTTTCTACTCTGTATTCTTTGTGTTGATACAACTATTCTAACAATCTTAAGGAAATAATTTCAGTAGTAGAACAAATTTGGGAGAGTGCTTTAACAAAAGATAAAGTCTTTTTACTTTGAGTTATTGTTTGTGTTATTGGGTTATGACTTTTATAAATTTTATAACGATAATTTCGTTTTTTTATTAGGGAAACCAATTAAAGATTGAATATTTATTGATCTTTTATGGTTTATCAAACCCTATATGGTTGTAGACCTTTCTCCTATGTTTGTGGGAGTCAAATATGAGATTTCTATCAAGAAAAACGTCAAAGTTCGTCTTTTTGACAGTTGTGTCACTTGTTATGGAAACTGCTATAACTTTCAGCTCAGAGCTCGGTTTTGCAATCCGCTTCTTGTGTTGGATAGCTGATTCAAAGAGCTTTCCAGTGGTATAAGGCTTGATATCCAATTCATCCTGAGCTGGTTCAGAATTACAGTTTTTTTGAACTATTTTTCTAGGAGGAGAAAAATATGGTAATCCGGTTTTTCAATTGGTTAGGTATCGTATTCTTTCACTCTTTGCAGTTCTTTTGGTTTGATTATATGGTGATATTATTGCCTTGAGTTGCATGCTAGTTTTTCTTAGGAGAGAAATCTCTAAGCTTAAATTTCTTTAATAACCTAGTCAACAAATTATACGTGTTTATCACTAAGATATTAATTGGTTGGACTAGAAGTAGTTTGATATTATTTTCTTTGTACATATGTAGATGTATGTAGATGGTCTAAGAGAGACCTTAAGATAGTTAATATCAATCACATTCAAATATTGGATAGTAATTATAATGTATTCAATGCATGATTGATTACCTTTATTGAGTGTACATGTTGTTAGAAGATGGTTATAATTGTACTGTTGTGAAAATACATGTTAGATGAAGTAACTTGTAGCTTATATTCAATATAACATATGTTAAAATTGTATAGCATGCTAGTTTTGGATATTAATTATCGTGGATTTACTTTGAACTTGATCGATGATAGTTTATTGGTAAATTTTTCTAGTTGAAGACATTAATGGGTTGAGCAATTAGATGTTGTGGTAGTACTTGAGGTCTTGTTGATAGGGTATCCTATCTTGCTTGAGCTCATGTAAGGAGAGGAGGTGGAGTCCTTAGTTGTTTTGCATATTCAGTGGCTAGATTTGCTTAATATTGTATACATTTTGTTGTGAGGGGTTTAGTTAAAGTTTACTTTTCCTGAACCTATATGATATGATATTAACCATGTTTGGCATGAATGCATTATTTAACATTGACATGAAGCTTAACCATGTCATATATTATTAAGTAATGAGCATCGTTGTTCACGCAAATATTGATAGTAATTATAAGAGAAAACAATATGGGAAACAATCAATATCCTCCTAAACCTAATTGAGTCAAGGAGATGTAAGATTATGGATTGTCTTCTTAGACAATATCCTCCAGTGACTATTTTAGACAAGGAGATTTAACGCTTGTAGATTGTCTTATTAGGTATTATCCTCCTATGGCTATGAATAAATAGTCAATGTGATGTACAAGTGTGTGGATTGTCTCACTATGTAACTTGGAATGTTGAATGATGAAAAGAAGAATGATAATGATATTATCTTGGGTAAAACCCTTTTCATCTAATTCTTCTATTCTTTAAAATTCATTTGAATCACTTGTGGATTTCCTTTCATATAGATAGCATGAACATAATATAATTATATTTAATATGATCTATAATTATAGACTTGAGTAAAGTATATTCTTGTCATAAGAGTGCATATTATTGTTGTTGTTTATTTTAGTGTTTGTAGCGGTATAATGTGTTTTGCATGTAAGTTTGATTAGGTTGAGTAACCATTGAACTGTGGGGGGTGGTGACCCATATGTATGGCACTGTTTTACCATAGTTCATCTCACAAGATAATTGGAAAGACACTGAACTACAAAGTATGGAAAGGTCTTGGGCCTATCCAAAAATGTTTCAAAATATGGGGGGTGTCTTGCCAAGGCTATTGTGAATGAATCTAAAAGAAATATTTTTTAGGCCTAGAACTACCTAGTAGATGTTCATTGGTGAAACTCATAATAGTGATATTTGTTTTAGTTGTCATGCGTGATAACAATCTTGTAGATACCACACTATTATTGAATGTCTTATATGCTAATTTTATTTTGAGGATGTGTTTTCTGTAAAATTGGCATAGAGTAGTTGGATGTTCATAATGAACTACGTAAGAGGGTCCCATAATTTCTGAACAAGAAATTTGGAAGACTATCAGTGAGTATATCCACCATTCACGGTGATGATGTTTATATGTTTCTTGAGGAAGATTCATTAACCTATAAGGAAGTTGGCTGTCTATGAGAAGTGTCCTTTTTGAAGGATACAACTCATCTAAACTGGACTCTTGATTTATTGGGGGATCTATAAGTTGAATTGGATCTTCAAGAGAAGACTAAAACGTGATAGTTGTATTGCAAAATACAAGGCTAATAATAATAGCCAAGGGGTTTCAATCAGAGACAAGATTTATACTACTTTGAAACCTTGCTCATGTAACTAGAATTTCTTCTACAGAATTCTAAAGACTCTAGTTGAGTAGTTGTGCGGAACTATAATACCAAGTAGTACTAGGTGATGAGCTGAAGGTATACAATTTAGTTAAATCTTTGTATGAGTTGATTCAAGCTATAAATGGCATGAGCAATTCAACAACATATTAGTGTCATAGGGATGTCAAAGTACCATTGTTGATAAAGGTGTGTCTTTTCTTTAGAGTAAAGCAAGACATATGTGTTAATCTCTCTTTGTTTAGATGATTTAATATCATGAGTGCTAGCATTGAGAATGTGTATGAGGCGGAGAGAAATTCTATTTGAAAAACACATAATAGATCGTCATTGAAAACGATAGTTCATTATGTTGTTAAACTCATTTTCAGAATCGCTATATTCAGTTGTCAAGATGTTGACGTTTGAATATGGTTGAAACCCACAACGTACCTTAAACCAGACCGGCCAGATGGTATAGGGGAATTTCGGGCACTACAGAATTGAATACTGGTGAATATAGGTATTAAAACTCATGTTGGTCTCATTATATTGTTATAGCACTTAGTAGAAATATTTTTCATTGAAAAGTATGTGCATTATGATAGTAAGCATGTGTTAACACCTTTTGTGGCAAATATCCATCTTATGAAAAATAATCTCCTTGTGTTTTCTCATACTAAATATGTCAATATCATTGGTAGCCTATTGTACTTGATGGATAATGTATGTGAGACATGACATTGCCTACATTAATGGCATACTGAGCTGATAACCCATTGTGTCCTTATAAGGAACTTTGATGTATATTGTCAGATTATCCAAATACTATAGCGGAGCCATTGATTATGGACTTATATTTAGTAGATTTCCATCATTGTTGGAAGGGTAATGTGTTATAAACTGGATCCAGTAATGTTTATGTGTTTACCCTTGGTGGAAATTAAGTGTCTTGGATATTATCCAAGCTAATCGCCTTATAAAAGGCATGTGATGATGTTGAGTAGGTTAGCAACCTCTTGGCAAATCTTCCCATTGGCTCTAAAACAGCCTCCTGATGTGTCTATGCTTTGCAACTGTCTCATTGCAATAGCTAAGACATATATATATATGTGTGTGTGTGTGTGTGTGTGTGTGTGTGTGCAATGGGAAATGTATACACATAAGTTTGAGATATAACTTAATCAAGCAGCTGTTAGAGATTATGTTAGGTCGGACTTAGTTTGGCCACATGTCTGACCGTACCACTTATTTGGAGGCAAGTGGTTATACGTCGAGGGGGATGAGACTTATGCCCATATATAGGGCGACACTGACGGCAACCCTACCTATGTGATTTGTGATCCCATGAAGTGGGTTCAAAGGGAAAAACAAGTCACTTCGTCGTCCTGCAGTACTATCGTCTTATTTATTTATGAGACGTTCCACCCTATGGCGAGATGGTACTATAGTATACTTTGTATAACTAGAATTGCAATGAGTAAGGATGAGTTATTTTACTCTTATTGGAATCCATAGTCCATTTTATAATGAGATAGTGTTTTTTAACTGCAATGTACACTTGATGGATATCCACATACGTGAATGTAGAACTGGGTCGGTTCTTATGAGTATACGGGCAAGTACTCTAGAGCATTCATGGAACACAAGCAACGCAAGGGCCAAAAAAGCAAACAACACCGAGAAACAGGGCATATAATGAAAGAGCAATGTGGGTGCATGTGATCTATTTTACTACAAGGAATATTGGTTCAAAGATTTTAATTAATCCACCACTTTCACGTCACTATAAGACATGTTACCCTATGACTGGTTCAAGCCCGTAAAGCACCAGTATCTTATGCATTGTTTTTTCGATTCTCTTTGACATTTAGTTAACTATTTTCTTTTGTAATATCCTATTCCAAAATAATGTGGGACTATTAGTATTTTGAAATAGTGGGGGATTGTTGGAATCTCTTGTGTATTTCTAAATACTAGTGTGTGTGCAAAGTGGAGGAGATGAACAAATAGTGTTCTCTCCACTTTAGTGCATAATAGATAGTCCCACATTGGTTATCCACCACATCGGGTCGGGTTCAGGCTTGGGCTTGGGCTTACTGTTGTGGGTAGTGGTTTGACCAATTGCCTAAACTTGTTTTGCTTTTTCTTGAAAGCAAACAAGTTTGGTGTTATATTAGGAGTTGGTCTCTCTTCCTTATCTGTTTAGGAGACTGACCTAACCTCTATAAATAGGACTATGAGTCCATAGAGGGATGGACTTCAACAGATCAGAAATCCATCTCAGAGAAACAGAAACAGAAACTATAATCTATCCTATTCTTCTTCTCTTCTTCCTGTAGCCGCCAGAGAGAGTTATATTGCTGTTCTAGAGGGTAGTCTGTTCTAGTGCAAAGTCAGACTGCTGTTAACCATTGAATCCTGTGAGGAAGACGCCATTGCTACCTTTCTGCACCATTGGAAGGGGCGAAATCTTTCCTTAATGACAGCTTAATCCGCGCCTTGGTTATTACTTGTTAATTCTGTCCTTGTCTACTGTTCCTTCTGTTCTACTCTAGTTGCTGTGTTAATACAATTATTCTAACACCAATTGCGATTTCATCAACTTAATCGGCCAATTTTTGAAAAATCGGTATAAAAAAAGCGATGCTTAAATTTGTTTTTTTTTTTAAAAAAAAAATTTAAGTCCACAAAAAATCCCAAAAGAGAAAAACCCACTAATCCATATATTGAAAACGTTTCACTTCACCAAGTAAAAACAATCAAAACCATAAAAATTGAAAAACCACAAAAAAAATCCCTTAGGCTAGTTAGCACTCCACGGGGCTTGTAGTTTTATTACTTTATTTTGTTTTAGGTTGTTACTAGATTTTGGACCCTGGCATACACCTGGGATCTATTAAATATTTTGTGTGCTGAAAAAGCTTTACAAAATGTCTCACACAAATATTCGAATAAGAATATATTTTTATTGAAAAGAAACCGAAATACGTTAATGCGATTATGGTGTATAAGTACTTGCAAACTAAAGGATCAAATTGAGATAGCCTCTTTACTTTGTGGTTTAGGATATTAATCCATAATTTTCAAATAGAATTATCTTAAGGGTTAACTAATATTAACCCCCTAGATGAGCCAATTAGAGATTCCCCATTCTAGATAGAAAATTAGGGTCTCCCCTAAACACCTGATCAACTTGGTTTTGTTTGATTAACTTTCAAGTCAAACAATTAAAAATTACACAAATGCCTTCATTGTTTTCAAAAAGAAAATGTTCAATTTTAATTAGGTGGGGGCATTTATGTCATTTTCAGTTGTTTGACTTGAAAGTTAACGGTTAAACCAAGTTGACCGTGTGTTTAGGGGGAGACCCTAATTTCCCATATAGTGGGGGGAAAATCCTAATTGGCTCATCTAGCGGGGGGGGGGGGGTAACACTAGTTCACCCTTATCTTAAACCCGATCTAGCTGATCTAGTTTGTATAATAGTTTTCTTAGATTTATGGTGATTTAGCGGCAAATTTTCGAATCAGAATATATTTTTATTGAAAATAAACCGAAATACGTTAATGAGCAGCGATTATAGTGCATAAGTACTTGGAAACTAAAGGATCAAATTAAGATAACCTCTTCACTTTGTGGTTTATGATATTAATCTATAATTTTCAAATAGAATTATTTTAAACTCAATCTAGCTTGTATAATAGTTTTCTTATATTTATGGTGATTTAGCGGCAAATTTTTAAATCAGAATATATTTTTATTGAAAATAAACCGAAATACGTTAATGAGCAGCGATTATGGTGCATAAGTACTTGGAAACTAAGGGATCAAATTGAGATAGTCTCTTCCCTTTGTGGTTTAGGATATTAATCCGTAATTTTCAAATGAAATTATCTTAAACTTCGATCTAGTTTGTATAATAGTTTTATTAGATTTATGGTGATTTAGCGGTAAATCATCACCGCCTTTTACGTGTCTTAATAATGTGTACAAATCACTAAAACAGATTGATTGTTTCCATATCCTCAAAGAATACACTACTCCCACTTGAAAAGATTTATCACATGAGCGTGTCCCTACTTAACGGTGTCGTTATATTAAATTATTCTAAAAAATATTAACAACTATGCATAGCTATGAGATACGAAAATTATATTAATTACTCATTAAATTTTTTTGCACCACTCTCTATAAAAAGGAAGCATCAAACCTTGATAAAATTCATCGACTTCTTTTTATTGTTAGGTTTAACAATAGAAGTTTGATTAAAATTTTGTGAAAATGCCCAATGTGGCGAAGATAATATTAAAGGTACTTGAATAGCAAGACATTTCCAATCATAATAAAAGAATTATGATAAACACTATTTAAAATACAAAACTATATTTGTCGAGACATTTATTCCCCCTACATATAATACACATATATTTTAGGGTTATTAGTTCAATGCATTTGTATTAAGTTTCTGATTTTCCATTAATTATTCTTTGAGGTTAGTTTAATGTAGTACGTTTCATCCAATTTCCAAATTCTTATTAATTATTCTTTGAGATTAGTTCAATGCAGTTGCATCAAGTTTTCGATTTTTCGTTAATTATTTTTTGAGGTTAGTTTAGTGCAATTGCATCAACTTTATGATTTTCCGTTAGTTATTCATTAAGGTTAATTAAGTACCATTGCATCCAGTTTTCGATGTTTCGTTAATTAGTATTTCAGATTAGTTCATTGCATTTGCATCCAGGTTCCAATCTCCCGCTAATTACTCTTTAAGGTTAGTTCAATACATCTGCATCCAGTTTTTGATTTCCCGTTAATTGTTTTTCTAGGTTAGTTCGATAGTTTACAATTTCTATACATTTTGCATACATGTAAGTGCCTGTTTTTATAAACTCACTTTCGTTTTGGGTTCTTAATTACTTGTAATTACTCATGTGAGAAGGCTAAAATAGCGGATATTTATGCTTTGAGGTCAGTGCGATGCAGTTACATCCGACATTTCGATTTCTAGTTAACTATTTTTTAAGGTTATTTCAATGCATTTGCATCCAATTTCTAATTTCCCGTTAGTTAATCTCTGATTTTAGTTTAATACAGTTGCATCCAGTTTTTGGTTTTCCATTAATTATTATTTGAGGTTAGTTCAATGCGTAGTTGCATCTAATTTTCAATTTTATGTTAATTGTTCTTTGAGGTTAGTTCAATACATTTGCATCAAGTTTCCAATTTCCCGTTAATTATTTTTTAGGTTAGTTCAATGCAGTTACATCAAATTTATAATTTCCCATTAATTATTCATTTAAGTTAGTTCAGTGCAGTTTCATCCATTTTTCAATGTTTCGTTAATTAGTCTTTGAGATTAGTTCATTGCATTTGGATCCACTTTCCGATTTCCCGTTAATAACTCTTTAAGGTTACTTCAATACATCTGCATCTAGTTTCTGATTATTTATGCTTTGAGGTTAGTTCGATGCAATTATATCCGGTTTCTGATTTCCCGTTAATTATTCTTTGAGATTATTTCAATGCATTTGCATTTAGTTTCTGATTTCCCACTAATTATTCTATGATGTTAGTTCAATGCAGTTGCATTCGATTTTTGATTTTTTGTTAATTATTTTTTGAGTTTAGTTCAATACATTTGCATCTAGTTTTTGGTTTCTCATTAATTATTATATGAAATTTGTTTGATGTATTTGCATACCATTTCCGATTTCCCGTTAAATATTTTTCAAGAATTTACATCAAATTTCTAATTTCCCGTTAGTTATTAATTATCTGACCTTAGTTTAATGCAATTGCACCCAGTTTTCGATTTCTAGTTAATTACTTTTTGAGTTTAGTTTATTGCATTTGCATAAAGTTTTCGATTTCCCGTTAATTACTCTTTGAGCCCAGTTATATATTTGAATCCAGTTTCCGATTTTCTTTTAATTATCCAATGTGGTATGTAATACCAACTTCTACTGATCCATATGTAGTGTCCTTGCAAACATAACATAAAAAGTAAATTATGCTTGATTTACTATGTGAGATCATCGAAGATTATCCAGTTCCCGATTTCCCATTAATTATTCTTTAAATTATGCATGACTCACTATGTGAAATCTTCAAAAATTATCTACGAATGGATGTTGTTATATTATTAATTATTCTGAAAAATATTTACAAATATACATAACTATTATATATTAGTATTATATTGATCACTCAACCAAATTTCTTATAACGTGAAAACTTTACTCTCCATTAAAAAACAAAAAACTCATATTTGATAAAACTCTTCAACTTTATTTTGTTGTTTAATAATAGAAGTTTGATTGAAGTTATGTGAGATTGCCTAATAAGGTGAAGTTCATATATATTGAAGCTACTTGAATAGCAAGGAGTTCCCAATCATAGAAAGAGATAAGATAAACACCATTTTAAATGCAAAACTATACTTATCGAGACATTCCCACAACATATAACCCAACTATGTTTTGAGGTTAGTTCAATGCATTTGCATCAAGTTTATGATTTTCCGTTATTTATATTTTGAGGTTAGATCAATGCAGTTGCATCAAATTTCCAATTCCCGTTATTTATTTTTTGAGATCAGTTCAATGCAGTTGCATCCAGTTTCTGATTTCTTACTAATTATTCTTTTCGATTAGTTCAATACATTTGCATCTAATTTCCAATTTCCTGTTAATTGTTCTTTGAGGTCAATACATTTGCATCCAGTTTCCGATTTCCCGTTAATTATTCTGTGAGATTAGTTTAATGCATTTGTATTAAGTTTATGATTTCTCGTTTATTAGTTGATAAAGTTGCATTTACATATAGTTTCCAATTTCCTGTTAATTATTGTTTGAGGTTAGTTCAATGAATTTGCATCGAGTTTCCGATTTTCCGTTAATTATTTTTTGAGGTTAGTTCAATGCATTTGCATCCAGTTTATTTTTTGAGATTAGTTCAATGCAGTTGCATCCGATTTTCGATTTTCCGTTAATTATTTTTTAAGATTAGTTCCACACATTTGTATCATGTTTCCAATTTATAATTAATTTTTCTTTGAGGGTAGTTCAATGCAGTTGCATCCAAATTTTGATTTTCCGTTAATTATTCTTTGAAGTTAGTTTAATACAGTTGTATCCATATTCCAATTTACTATTAATTACTTTTTACGATTAGTTTAATACTTGCATTTGCATCTAGTTTTTGATTTCCCGTTAAATATTATTTGAAGTTAGTTCGATACATTTGCATCCAGTTTTTGGTTCCCCATTAATTGGTTTTTTAACGTTAGTTTCATTAAGTATTATATATATTTTTAAATATTTGTCATTATTGCTTTGCCGTTATTTATTTTTGTTCATTTTCTATTATATATTTTGTGATGTTATTTTTTGTATAATTGTTTTTAACTATATTTTGAGGCCGTGTTAAGAATATATTCGAAATAAGTTGGTGATTTATCATACATACTAAAATTGTATAATTTGTAATAGGGAATTAGTTTATACAAATCACCTATTATTTAGCAATTTTTTTTTATTTGATCAAATATATAAGAATTAGAATACTAAAAATATTTGATTCGTAATAGAAAATTATCTTTTATAAATCACATATTTTTTAGCAATTTTTTTATTTGATAAAATATATAAGAATTGGAAATACACTCAAACTCTCCAAAGAAGTTCCATATAGTGGGATTGTAGGTTATTAGAAAAGACTATCTTTCATATTACAGTACATAGGAAAGAGAAAAAACTAACTCTAATATTAGAGTACCACATAAGAGAGAGAAAATCCTCTATTATAGGTCTCTGCTTTAGTATATAGATAGTAGATATCTATCTAATAAAAAAACTTGGTATGGGCCCGCAAGGCCCCATCCGGCGGCTATGATTGTTTTTCACAAGTTATGACATGACATATTCAAAGTCATTCAAGATATGTGCAATTTAAAATATTAATTTGAAAAAATACTGAATCATTATTGATTTCGTCAACAATGGCTGCTTTGTGAACTGGATTTTTACCGTTCGGTTGGTTGTGATTCTTTTGGACCTAATTTGAAAGAGTGTAGTGGGCACAAGCTATATACTAGTCACTTATATGTGACATATGTATTATAGGATAACTAAAGCAATTAATTCCAATTAATCCCCAATTAATTGGATTAATCGCTATAAGTTCTTAGAGCGACTTGCTCCCGATTAGTGCTTAAACTGCACAGCTTGCATGAAACTAGAAAGTGGGCCAAAACTTTGTTAGTCCAGTGAATATCTAATAGTCCAAATCTTGCATACTTATATAATTGCATTTGAGAGTTTCACTAGGCTGAACTTACCGAGATGAATCAACTGAGATGAATCAACGAGGAATGGCTTGATAGTACAAAGCCACCGACTAGGGGTGGGAATTTGGCCCTAACGATCCTAACCCGACCCTGACCGACCCGACCCTAAGCCCTATAAAGCCCTCACAGAGTTTAGGGCAGGGCCGACCCGACCCTAAGGCCTTCTAGGGCAGGGCTAGAGTTAAGGTTCTGAAACATAAACCCGACCTTAATTCAGCCCTAACCAAGCCCTAGTTATAGTTTCACATTTTCACTATAAATATACGTATCATAATTGTTCAACTCTTTGTTAAATATTTTAAATTAAAATAATATTGTCTTTTATAATTTATCACTTACACCCAAGAATACTTCCAATAACTTGTCTTATATAACAAAAATTTGTCAACCTATCTAGCAGCCATGAAGAACAATGAGCACTAGCCTAATAAAAAAATAAGACTTTATTCCTTTGATCATCAAATCAAAGTCTAGAACTTATTATTCTCAATTTATTTTTCCACTTCTTATAAATTATGTTTTTATTCACATCCAAGCCAAGTCTAGAACTAAAGGTTTCCGTCCACACCATTAAAGCGAAATACAGAGCAGACATTAACACAGAAACAAAAAAAAAACTTTTGTCTGAAAAATGACATTTGTAAAAAGAAGAAAATATATAAACCCGGCCCTAAAACCCGACTCTAAAACCCGACCCTAAAGCCTTTAAAAGGGCTTTAGGGGATGGAACTTGAGATTTAGACTTGTGACCGACCGACCGACCGACCCTCTTGAATTGAATTTAAGACCGGGCCAACCTGACCTTTAATATCTGAAAGGCTTTTAAATGTTTAGGGCCGGGTCGGACGCCCAACCCGCCCATTGCTCACCCCTACCACCGACAATCAACTGAAGTGCATTAGTAAGGCCTATTTTGCCAAGAAACAATTATTAAATAGAATAAACATTCAAGTAATTGGGCTGAGTGCCCAATTTTTCATTTTTTTTTTTGCCCTAAGTCCACTTTAATTTTAACTAATTTGTAGGTCTGTACATATACACTAGTTCTTTTGAAAATATTTTGATTTTTTTTAGAAAATTGGAACTACCGTTTAAATTGCTAATCCGTTTTAATTTTATAACAAATTGTTTTAATTAAGTTTTAAAACCCCATTTTTTTCAATTGGGAGAAAGACCATATTTTAATAAGAGAATAATTCCCGTTTTAATTAGATATACTAGATTTTCCCTTTTCAATAGAGAAAGAATTCCCATTTTAATAGGAAAATGATTCTCGCTTTAATTAGAAGTGTTAGAATTTATTTTAATAGAAGAGAAATTCCCGTTATAATAATAGGAGGGAAATTTCCGTTTTAATAGAAAATGACATAAAATTTTAATAGAGCTCGAAAAATACCCCTTGTGAGAGCTTTAATATTAAGATATAAATTTCATCGTAAGTCCAAAACCATGCTGACATCATCGTATGTAAATTGAAATTTACATATATAAAATACTATATTTAATTTAAATTTTCATAAAAAAAAAAAAAACTATATAAATTTAAATTTTCATATATAGATACATATTTAATTTAAATTTTCATATGTAAATACATATTTACATATAATGATGTCAATCTGGTTTGTCCGTGAGCCGAAATTATTAATGAAAATGTGTCTTTAAGCCAAAATTATAAGTAAAAAAATAATGAAATCAGCCTGGTTTTTTAGAGTTAGGGTGAAATTATTATTGGGCTTTGTCCTTGTGCCATAATCACTGCTAAGCATTCTACAAAGACAATAAAAAAAGAATCGATCCATTGTCACAGGCAATAAACACCGATAGTCAACCAAAAACGCAAAGAGTTCAAAAATCACTTCCCTCTGGCCTCGGCCAACATCTGACTATTGGGTAATACATCACCTTCACAACTTGCTCGAATTCTGCCCTTTTGCATCAGGAAAAGTAGAATACCATATCATTGGTGCCAAATTTTCCCCAGGTAACACAGCTCTTCAGTGGATGATGGAGTTACAGGACAGTGTTCGAATGCCTCAACCCAAATTCAGCTTGATGCTTAATGGTGAATAAAAATGACAAAATACTAAATGATGTTTGTGAGAAATTCCAGAGCTTTCCCATTTGTGCCGTCACACTCTTACTCTTTAGTCGTTAGAATAGCTAATGAAAATGCCAACTATACGTTAAACAGCCCGCATCAACCAAATTTAACACAAGGCCGAATACTGGCGCTTCACTAAGACATCTTTCCCTACTACTACTAATTTGGTTCATGTGCTGTCCAAATACATCTTCTAAAGAGGTTTGAAAACCATCCAATGCGGATATTTTTTGTACTAGAGACACCTTCATAATTTAACAATGCTAAAGGATTTAACAGAATTTTGATATGACTAATACATGAGGTTTTTACTTGTTTATTTGTTTCGTTAATTTGGGGGGAGAGTGTAGCTTTATAAATTTACCTTTTACTGTCCTTGTACCTTTAAGTGCTAGGTAAAGTCTCAATTGGCATACTGCTATCAAAATTAGTGCTTCCAGGGGTTACAGTTTACACAAATATATATTACCTCCTTGCGTGAGTGTGAATTTCCAGAAGAGGACTGAAACTAAATTGTTGCCTCCATGATTAATTTACAACTATCTCCCAAAAAGTACAGAATGTGTACATTAATTTAAACGATGTAAGAGACCACAGGGAAAAATATACAAAATTTGGTTGTAAACTTTCTTAAATCGATATTTTATATATATAATACTAAAAATAATAGATATAAAATGACAATTTAATTTTTGAGACTAATACTCTATTTAGGCAGTGGGAGTCGTCTTCCTAACCCTAGTTAATTTACAAAAGAACAGTGTCTAAAATTTTGAGAAAAATGTTAGCTCCCAAGATTCTTCAAAATAGATTAAAATACCTGCTTGAAGAATTCGAAGCAGCTCCTCAACCCTTTAAATTTAAATTTAGGAATTTCCGTTAGAAGTATGAGGATGAGGCCTTCACAGCTGGAGAGAACCAATCATGTATAGTAGCATCTAGGGTAGTAGGCAACCAAGACCCAAAAGAAGTCAAATTGAAGATCACAAAGGTAGAGCAAGTGAAGGCTGGACCACAAGGGTGCAGAAGTACCAACATGTGAAGAAGCAAAAAGAACCCTCTAGCAATTCCGTTTAAGCAGGGGGGAGACACCTCCTCAACACACAAAAAAAGAACAATCTCAGTGGGCATTCTATCCCTCTAATTATAGCAAAAAAAGTGGATATCTACCTTTTTACCTTGTCCTATTTGTCCTTTAGTATCTAGAACATAGACCATCATACAACAATCTTATGTATAATGTACTGAAGAAAAACAAACAGAAATGGAACCAATAGTGAAGAAGGAAAGAAACTTATCCAATCCGAGAAGTCAATGCTGAGGGCGAGCCTCAATTAAAAACAGTCTCAATGAAGTGTTGACAGTCTCAACACTCCGTGTCCATGTCTACTCACAATACAGTCGATAATCTAATTTAGCCAGTAATCAACTCCTGCTACGGTGACGATCTCTGACACCATTTCTGAAATTCATAAACAATATACTGTACAGTGTAAGCACGGAATCAACTAATTGTAAGCAACAGAAGAACTGTTACCCCTCCAATCCATTCAACGCATATTACGGTCTATTTAAATTTTATTTATGCAATACAATTCTGTTAGACAGCTTAGAGTTTGAAAGAAAATCATAAACAGTTGCAACCATTTAAATTGAAGATCACAAAAGGTGGATCTCTTAGCCCAAATGCTAAAAGTTCACTACTGGGTTAATATCAGTAAAGCAACAGAAGAAGATCTACATTACATTTCAATGGTATAGAAACTTTACCCATTAGCATATGGCGATTCCTCTCGTCCGCGGTGATATGGAGGTGACCTGCTATAGCTACGTCCACGAGGAGGGGAGATGCTGCGAGCTCCTGGAGAGTGCCCACGAGGACTGTAGCTCCTGTGTCAAATCAATATGACACAGCCACAAATTACTAAATGGTATGCATCAGCTTAAATTTGCAACAACCAAAATATATTTACCAAAGCAGTAGTCTCCAATTAAAAGACATCAATGAACATAATTAATGATTCAAAGCTTCAGGGTCAGCTTATGTCAAACTAGAAATTAAAAACCAAATGGGTCAGACATTGACTCGGTAGCATTGAAATTCCAAGGTTCTAGAACTTAGTCAGTTAAAAGCTTTTGTGGTTTTATTCATTCAATATGAACAAGAGTGGGCAGAAATGGACAATAACTAAAACCCTCCACACTTCACAATGCAAAAGAGAGCAGGCAGTATAAAGCAATCAGAAGATCTGTGATCAGACACCATTCAAGAAACTAAATTATTATTTTCGTTACCTTCTACCATAGCTTGGACTCCTGCGATATCTAGGACTGCGGCTACGACGTCTTCCAGAACCAACCCGCAAGCGGCATTCTCGAGCAAAATGACCAGGCTCACCACACTCATAACACTTCAAATCAGACCCTCCAGAACGACCACGACCACCACCGCCGCCGCCACCACCACCGCTGCCGCCACGACGACCACCGCCGCCATCTCTGCCGCCTCCACTTCTAGAATTGTGAGAGAGTTCAACTCTCCAGCCATTTTTACCTATTAGTTCACATGAGAAGTAAAACCATTTTCATATATAACAAGATACTTTTACCTATTAAATCACAACTAAAGATGATCTTACAAAATATCAAAACTCAGTGAGTGACTGAGGGATACTGAAATATTACAGATATGCTAGTGACTCATCGTGTTACAATTTACAAAAATATAACAGGATAATTTAGTAACAAGCATGTTCTATGAACTACAAAAACCAACCCCAAAAAATGCATTGGAGGCTTTGGGTAAGAGGGATGGTGGACTGTATTGGAATTACATTTGGTACCAAGATATTCGCTAATAGATCAACTAGAAATTTTATTGTACCACGAACGAATGGAGTGGTCCACTTGTTCAAATAAGGATGTGAAATGAAGTGGAAAATAAAATACCAATCACATGACCAGTTTTAAGTTTTAAATTCTAGACAGCAACTGACCGACTTAATATAGGTATCTCTCGCATACAACTCCAGACACTTAAGATTTCCTCCTAAAGATTGTAATTCTAAAAGAAACTTACCATGTATGAGGAAAGATACAATATAGTAGCAATTATACACAAATATTTTCTTTGCACACAGCTGATAGCACCACAAAAATAATATGACGAATGCTAGCAAGCATCACTTGTGATCGTGAGTTGCATACCTGCCTCTCACTACAAACACTGTCAAAAGTATTTGATTGTAAGCATCCAAATGCAAAAGTTGTGTTTCTAGTGAGAGGCATGTATGCAACTCACAAGTGAGTTGCCTGCTCGCATTCCTGTAAACACAAATCCAATCTAAATATCAAAGATCAACTTCCAAAAAATACTAATTGAAATGCAGTTTTTTTTCTTCTTCTCTATCTTATTTTTCCTTATTTTGTTGAAAGGTTTTTGGTTGTTGTTGTTGTTGTGGGATCATTAGCTACTAATGCCATTAATGGGAAAACATATTAAAGGTTGGACCAACCAGCCAACTAGGACAACAAAAAGAGAATAATAACAAAAAAAAAAGGAGACCAACAAATGAAGACAAATCTCTGTATACTAATTACTAGATTTCCACAAATAAAACTACAGAGCGTTTTCGACATACCATCCAGATCACGTATTGCATCCAGCGCATCTCTATGATCATCAAAATCGATAAAAGCATAACCTGGTGGTCTCCGTGCAACCCAGACACTGTCATCAATAAACAAGTGCAAGAAATGTAAAAGACGAATAAAGCATCATGACATCGGATTAGTTATTCAGTTAACTTGCAACAGTACAGATGCAAGAAAAAATTAAAATTTGCCTTGATTTTCTAGATTTTCCTCCAAAAAGGAGGATTGAAGAAATGCAAAGATGGATGTTTACTAAAAGTTGCTACTGAACAGTGTCACACGCCCAAGTAATCAAAAACACATTGCTTCTTATTGCTGCTGACTGCATATATCTTTTATAGTAGTAGAGTATAAATTGTTATTGAGATTGCATACACATCATGTGCATTGGAGGCTCAAAAGTGTTTTACTAAAATTTGCAGTCATCCATCTATCTTTAACACACATTTCTGTTTGTTGGTGACACTCTATGTTGTCAGGGGCAAGGCGAGGCGCAAGGTGATAGGTTTCTCAACAAACGCCCTGGGGCACTGCCTTAGGAACACCTTTGACAATTTTCATACTACTGCCTTTGCCGCCTTGGCTCCGGGTCTAGTGCCGCATAGGCAGCGCCTTGGGGTGCCTTTGAGAGCATATGTGATAAATGATATACTGTTAATTCATATTAATGTCACTTTTTTATTACTCTTAATATGAAACTAGAAAAAGGGGACATGGTGACAGTTAAAGTAAAAGCCTCGACATTGGAGGAAACCCTGATTGTAATCAAGGGGGTTTGTTGTTTCTCTAGTCCGAATCAGTTTCGAGCGCCATGTAATGAAGTGATACTCTAACATGGGCTCATCTTTGTTGTCAAGGGCGAGGCGAGGTGCAACGCTCTAGGAACACCTCTGAATACGACCTAAAATTATTTTACACTACAATTTCTACCTTGACCTCCCCTTTGACAACATAGGGGCTGCTTAAAGTGCTGTGCCTGCAAACACAAGCATTTATTATAACTAGTACTTTATGTATTTTATTTTCATTGATTTTCCTTCTTATTAAAAAAACAAGGCCATCTCATCCTACAAACAATGTTTCATATTCATTAGATAAACAAGTCGGTTTTCAAACCACATATTCTTTATAGTCAACTATAAGAAAATTTTGTGTTATTACCTTTTTAAGACACCAAAAGTGCGAAATTCATCTTCAAGCTCTCGTTCAGTAACCCTTGGATTCAAATTCCCCACATACACACGCGACATATTTTTCCACCCCTACTCTAAATATAAACGCATAATATTACTTTTATATTAGTAAATTAAAACTGAAATCCAAAGTCGAAACCAGCTGTTCATATTTGATTTAGAAATCAGAATCTATTTTATTTACCTTGTAATTAAAGTATAATAGACAGAGAGAGCGCACGCAGAAAGTAAAACCTAACCAGCTCTCTTTCACTATTGAACCCAAACTTTGCTGCTTAAGTTCGAAAAACCGTTCTGCCACGTGGTATATGTGAGATGGGCTCAAAGGCCTTAGAGGATCGGACCTTATATGGGATCATAGGCCTTTTTAAATAGACCGACAGTATCTCGGGCCTGTCGCATAAATGTTTTTCTGATTAGTCAACTCCCTGGCTAAATGTTAATGTTGAGTAACGTTACCAGATAAAATTATCATGTGAAAGATTCCAGTTGCCCGCAATCTATTTGATAAATTAAGTCAAATTGCAATTCGAAGGAAGAAAATATTAATGGTGAGGAATGCAACACCTTAAATTACATTTGATGAATTCTACAATTTTGTATGTTTCACCATCATGAGGAGGACGGCTCCTCAATATCCGCAGGCCAATACGGCAAAAAAAAAAAACTAACTTATCCACGACTTAGTCTTATTAGTTGACTTGAATCAGGCAATAATTTAGAACGATTGATGGAGTTGTAAACTGAAAAAGATTGTAAGAAGATCAAGTTAAATTGTTTAACAGCCTCCTAGGAATGCAAAATTTGCACCTATAATGCAGGCTACAATTTTTTTCATTCATGCTTCTGTCTTTAATTTTCTATCAAGTAGTCTATTAAGCGTAGAAAAAAAAAAATGTCAACCAAATATTAATAATAGAGGGTTGAGTACCGGCAGGGTGGGGGCAGTGGCGGAGCTAGGATTTTGGGTGAGGGTTGTAGTGCCAAATATTGTACCAACTGATATTTCAATCTGTAATTTGGTCTATAAACTGAGATATCGCCATAACTCTTTCAATTGAATGTTGTAGGAAAGAAGCGGAAAAGAAGAAAGATGGACAGATATCACAAAACTATTGGATGAAGTCATGTAAAACAACTATAAAAAGATTGGATGTAGAAGAGAGAGAGGAATAATTTTCATTTTCACATTTTCATTTATGTTTTTCACATTTAAGGAAAAGAGAAAGAGAAGTATTGGTAGGTTGTTAAACTCCATTATTGATCAATAAGAAAACTCCATTAAACTTGAGTGATTCTCTTGATCATTACATTAGCACCGTGTCGTCTATGCATCAAGAACATTGATTTCAATAGTTTGATTTCTTATTCTTTGTTGCGTGAACATCGATCAAGATCGAATCATATTATTCTTCAACTAAGTGTTCGAAAAAAATTCTTCTAAACTCAATCATCAACATACCTCCAAAGAAGAATACAAATAGCAAGAACGTGATAAATGAAGAAAATCATTCACAAACAAGAGTAACACGAAGATCTGAAAGTAGAAGAATGGAAGCAAGGCCCAATATTTCCATGCTGGGCGAAATATCGGACCCCAAAAAACCGATATATATCGGTATACATCGATATATCAGAGATATTTCTCTTTTTAGTAAATTAGTCAAAATATCAGTTTATATCGATAAATGTCAGAAATATCACCGATATATAACGATATATATCAAAAATATGGGTCAAACAAATCGGTCAAACAATCAAAAGTCAAAAGATTTATATCGGATATGTGGAATATATTGAAAAATATCATCGATATTAAGATATATACCGGAAATTGCAATATATATCGGTTTAAATACTGTTTAATATTCGGACCCGAAATATCAAAAATATCCATATCGGGTACCCTGATTTCTAAGATATATCGCCGATATATCAATATATCGGTCGATATTTTTGGCCCTGAATGGAAAAACATGGTGAAAGAATCGAAGATATACAAGAAAAGGAAGAAGTTTCTTTTCAAGTTTTCATAAGAAGATTAAATGAAGTGGAAACACAAAACAAGTTGTTAGCAAAAGAGAATGAGGAAATGAAGAAAGCAAATAAGAAGAAGAAACAACAAGAATGAGAAAGAATCCAGTTCTATATCTCTCCAATTGCTAAAAGAAGTCACCAGCAAAAAACTATATCGACAAGGGAGAGAATAGTCCAAGAAACTCAAGGAATTCCGACACCACAACAAATCACTAAAATAATGATTGAGGAAGTGATGCAGAAACAATTTGGAGATCAATTGCTCAAAAAGGGCATCTGCAAAGAAAGCTAATTGATGATGTTAGTAGAAATCCATTTAAAAAAGAGATCGAGATGGTGCCTCTTCCTCCCAAATTCGAGAATCCAAAATATAGTCAATATGACGGAGCATCGGATCCCATGGATCATCTGTTTGGATATCGACATCAGTTCTTAGTTTACCAAGGAACTACATATTTGGATTCTCTGTTATGTAAGTCATTTTCGTCCAGTCTAAAAGGGAAAACATTAAAATGGTTTTGTTCTCTACAAGAAAGAACAATTTCATGTTTGAAAGCACCTCAGTTCAATTTATATGGCTTCAATGGGAGTTCCACAAAACCAGCAGGAGAAATCAAGTCACCAGTTAGAGCAGGACCATAAATAGTGATGACTAAATTTGTAGTCATCAAACATCAATCTGATTATAATGCCATACTTGGTAGAAAGTGGATTCATGATATGAGAGTAGTACCAAGTACTTTCTACCAAGTCATTCGATTTCCAATTGTATATGGTTTACATGAGATAAGGGGAGATCAATCAGAATCGGAGAAATGCAACTTCGTTACAGTAAAAGGAATGAAGAAGGAGAAACAAAAAGACATTGGAGGTGTCTTAGAAAGTAGAAAATAACAATTAATGGAATCTTTAGCTGTCGAGATCGATACTAAAGAAGACCAAGAGCAGTTAAAGTTCACACTGGAAATGAAGAAAAAAGAAGAATCATTTGTAAGCAAAACAATAGAAAAAGTGGAAAGGGTCAATATTGGAAAGGATGATGAAAAGTGTTTCACGTTCATCGGAACAGAACTGAGTTAAAAAATAAAAGAATATTTGATGATAAGAAAGGGACAGAGAATGTTGTTGCTGACCATCATTCAAGATTACTAGTAGAGAATGCAGAAGACAACTTACAAATCTGTGAGACTTTTCCTAATGAACAATTGTTAAGCATATCAGAAGTACCATGGTATGGGTATGATAAACATCTAAAACTGTTTAATAAATATAAATTAATTGTATTTTCGTGCTTTTACAGGTTCCGGCAGTTAACGACAAAATTCTAGCAAAACCTATGTTTTAGCATGAAAACGTTGTACGAAATAGTACTTGAACTTGAAGTCTTCTCTCTCTTCTCATTTGAAGCTAAAAAAGGACAGAATAAAGCTCGTGTACTCAACACAGACCATTTTCGAGTCAAATCAAGACAATGGTGTAAAAAAGTCATGGAACTTTCAACGATCATATATTTTGATTCTGGACTTTGAATTAGACATATGAATTGTCAAAATGATCAGTGCGGTGATCTCTATGCAAAGACGTGAAGTTATAAAAATCACTAGGGCCCACATGGACTCACTATTGGTCAAAACACGTGGGCCCATCACTTAGTGGTTTCTCAATTATTTGAGCACTAAGGTAGACAAAGTGGAACACTACCAAAGTGGAGCACTAAGGTACTACATTATTTGAGCACTTGTGATTTGCACTCATTCCATTTTTGATTCATAAGTTAGTTTTTTCATACGTAACATATCATGTTTTGTTAGATATCATATTTTTAGTTAGAGAAAATCTATAACTCATTAATGGAGTCCTCTCCATAGTGTAACAAAGATATTCTTTTTATTCCTCTTCTATTTTAGTTTCTTGGCCATTGATTCCTAGGATCATGAGCTAAACCCTCCCTTGTAGAGGGTTAATTATGCTCATGTAATGAACATGTTTGATTTTTTGAGGTCTGAGTTATTTGCTTAGGTAGAACAAGCTTTAGTTTACATCCTGTTACAAAACTGACAATGAACAACTAATTTTGGAGTCTGGAACCCAAGATAAAGTAGTGCGCGCGACCTAGGTGACATTGGAGCTAGTCGCGTGCACTACTTCCTAGTAGAAACAATCATTGCATTTTTGAATTTTGTAAGGCTAGGAATTGAATGGATATTTCAGAGATGGAATATCTCTTCAATTCCTCATGCTAACAGGGTGTTCTTATAAATGAGTTCATTGTGTACGTTAGTGATCGAAACTTGAATCCATCTTCAGCAGGTTTGTCTATGAACCCAAGAAGGATTAGAGATGCAGTGATGAAGTCCTTAGAGATAGTAATTGATTTTCACATGAATGGATTTAATCCTCCACATCTTTTCTCTCTTTTATCTTCTCTCATAATTTTAGAATTAAATTGTTATTTGTGCGTAAAATTAAAGTAAGATTAAGAATAGTGTAATGTAAAACTTCCAATAAAAAATCCTTCTCACCATGGAATGGCCTTTGAATTGTTCTAGCACCTTTGTTATATGTGCTCCAGTGTTTAGGCATAGGACGAAACCTTTACTCGAACTAAATTTCAACATAAATCATGAGTAAGGTACTTGATTTAAGTGTAGGTTTAGTGTGGTGTCTTGCATACATAACAACAAATTTATACTTATCAAACGGGCACATCACGAACTATCTTGTGACCGACAAAGTACCATTGCATTGTAGCAAGCAAGAAAAGCAGTTATTCTTTTCAAAGGCCAAATATTACTTTTAGGATGATCTGTACTTATTCAAGAAGTGTTCAGATCAAATCATTTGGAGATGCATCCCAGAATCGGAACTAGAATCCATTCTATCATTCTGTCACGATCAGCCTTATGTAGGACACTTTGGTCCCCAACGTATTGCAGACAAGGTACTACAAGCTGGATTCTATTGGATTACTCTTTCTAAAGATGCAAATGTTTATTACAAAATATGTTCGAGATGCCAATTTTTGGGGAAGACCTCGAAAAGGTTTGAGTGGCCTCACCAATGCAACTGATCCTTATCCCAGAAATCTTTGACGTATGGGGTATAGATTTTATGGGATCGTTTCCACCTTATTTTGGTTACACCTATATTCTATTGAATGTGGACTATGTTTTGAAGTGGATAGAAGCAATTCCTACCAAGATCGCAGATCATAAAGTTGTCGTGGATTTTTTGAAGAAAAACATTCTACTAAAATTTGGAGCACCGAGAGCCATCATCAGTGATAACGGTTCTCACTTCTGTATAATAACCGTATATTTGGGGATCTTATGACAAAGTATGGAGTGATCCACAAATTAGCTTTACCATATCATCCCCAAACGAATGGTCAAGCAAAAGTTTCGAATAGGGAAATCAAGAGTATTTTAGAGAAGACAGTTAATCCCTAAAAGAATGAAAGATTGGTCTCTTAGACTCCAAGATGCATTATGGGCATACCGAACAACATTCAAAACACCCATTGGAATATCACCCTATCGTTTAGTATATGGAAATACGTGTCATCTACCTATTTAGTTAGAACATAAAGCTTATTGGGCTGTGAAAGAAATGAATTATTGTCTAGATCAAGTAGGAGAAAAGAGGAAGCTTCAGATTAGTGAATTAGAGGAATTGAGAAGTGATGCTTATGATAAGTTAAGGATTTACAAGGAGAAGCCTTAAACATTACATGACAAAAGAATTCTGAAAAGAGAATTTGAACTTGGATAGAAGGTTCTGGTCTACAACTCTCGTCTATAACTTTTCCCAAGAAAGTTGAGTTCTAGATGGATGGGACCATTCATAGTAAGACATGTGACACCTTTTGGATAAATTAAAGTAGAAGACCTAAAGAGAATGACTCGTTTCAAAGTCAATGCTCATCGACCAAAGCATTTTTCTGGAGTTGACTACTGGAGACGTGGAACCAAATTTTCTTATAGATATGGTGTATCAAGCTACTATTGAAGCGGAGAATTGGGAGAAAATATCTTAAAGATAACATTATATGTCTTGCTGAACCTGTTACTCAGTCTAGTTTAAATTTTTTGCATGAGGAAGCCAAACATCGTATGCTTGACTCCTTAGGATCTCATTAGTATAATCACCACTGATAGTCGGGTTCAGGGGCAGACCCAACATTTCAACTCTCTTCGGGCTAAACAACAATAGCAAGAGTCTTAAACAAAAAAAATAATAGACACATTCTAAAGAAACAATTGAAACACCAGAATTCACAAGTAGCTAAATATATACTAATTCATCAAAATATCTAATCAAGTTCGACTACAAATCTATTTAAAAAGTAAAACTACTTAAACGGTATTTTATGGGTCTTGTAGGCGTCAAAATCATTTCTTTCCACAATTTCGATTCTAATAAGCACCAAAATTCAAATCCAAAGAAGAAAAATAGTACATCTCGACACGACAACACATTAACACATAACATATAAAATTTCATAACCAACGAACCATATCAACATTTCAATTTTCAAACAACAATTTTCACATATCTAAAACTTACATTCCACCAAATCAAGCAATGCAATTTAAGGACTTGACTTGTCTGCATCTCATCGATAACTGTCATTCAAGTGAAATAAACTTAAGAGTCACTGAAATGCTATTATAATTGAATGTGGTGTAGCTCAATCCATGGCCAAAAACAAAGATGACATTTCCGTTGTAGAACTAACTTATATGTTAGGCCCAAGATAACCTTTTAAAGATCTCGGGTCCGAAGTTACATTGAAGTTATGGGGAGCTTGGTTACGTATTCTTGTAATCTTGTGGAAACCATGTGAGTGGAAGTCAGCCAGCTAAAAGAATGATGAGAGAATACATAGTAAATATGATCTATCATTATTGTCAGACCCTAGCTAGCTAGTTATGAAATGGTCTAAAAACAACAAAGTTTTATTCTCACCTGGGTTATATTTTCTCACCTGGATTATACTTAGGTAGTATAGTATTTTTTTTTTCAGCAAAAAGACCCCAGGCTGAAGCCTGGTCCAGCCCTCTCCTAGGTCCGCCCCTGGTCGGGTTCTCAGATTTTATAACTTTATCTTTTACTGAGAAGAGTTGCAAGCGTCGGAGTTAAAGTCTCATAACTCTAGAAGACCAAGTATAAAATGTCTACATGAAGCAAACATGTTGTTGAGATAACAATTTTGAGATGAAAACCTATGCGTTCACCACCTGTTAATTTGTAGGATTTACTCCCTGTTGAACTTCAATGGAAGATTATTTTTATCGCTCATGTAGAGTTAGGTAAAAGTTCCTTCGTGCGTAAGAAGAGAGTGCGTAAGCTAGGTTGGTGTAAGAATTGTCATTCTGAAACTTGTCATGGATTATAGTCATTAAGAGACAATTGACAGTATAAGGTTTACTTTTGTCAATCACCTGCTGAGAGAGATTGGATGAATTCCTACAAAGTGAAACCTAGTGGATGGGAATAGCTAATCTTGATGATCTGACTATAAAGGAATCAACAATCTCGGTAATCTGACTTTCTTTTTTGAAGAAGCTAGGGGTTAGGCAGACCCTGATCAGCTCCCAAATGTGTGTTTTATTACCTTTACATTACTGCATTACAGTCCTTCTTACGCATAATGAAAAGACAACGCATAGCTTTTATTATCCTTTTCAGGTTACATCGTATTTCAGACCACTTATCATAAAAGCTACATTTTAGCGCCAAAATGAGCTTTATTAACGCTTATTATGAAGATTCAAAGCTGCTATGAAAAAGTACTGAAAAAGTCAAAGTCAAAGGTCAAGGGTCAATGACTTAAAACTAGAGAACTGAAAGTCACGTCCTTAACTCAGAAAACTAGAGATGGATGGCCTTGCTACAAACTAAGACTTGCTCAAAAACCTAGCTTGCTCAAGAAGATATGAAAAAGCACAAGCAAAAGCAAAAGCAAAAACATAAAGCAACATAGTGAGGTGTCTTGATTGTAGAGGGAGAGGGCAAATGAATCTTTGGCAAAAGGTGTAGTAGAAATGCCAAAAAGTAGGAGGAGAGAATGCACCTAGACTTACTCTATGGTCATGTAGGAGTAGAGTAGATTTTAATTTCAAGTCTTTTACAGTTTCAAGTTTTTATTTCTTGTTTACTTTTTGTTCTTCATTTCAACTTTTCATTTCAACTTTGTTCTTCAATCTTCAATACAAGTTGTTTTTCAATACAAGTTTACATTCAAGTTTGTCTTTCAATCTTCAATTCAATTTTCATTCATTAATCCAAAGTTTTCATTCAATGTTTGTCAAGTTTTAATACAAGGTTGTTTAATTCAAAAACAAGTGATGAACTTTAAGGATACTACCTTCCCCTCTTCATAAACTCCCATTAATCCATCTCTAAACATCCATGGTGAACCTCATAAAACTAAATTTTGAACAACACAACTTCAGACCCCAACCTGTATTAATTATAATCTTAGAAACATTTTTCCTTGTGCATCCTCCTTTACAAGCTTAGCAAGGGCATCATCAACTGGAGGAATGAAATACAAAATAGAGTCATGTAGTGTATTACATAGTTTTGACAAGTAATCAGCTACTAGGTTGGTTTCCCTATACACATGTTTGAACTCAACAAGTTTAAACTGATCTGAGCTTTCAAAGAGTTTATGGCAGCCACAATATTAAGGCAGTACCAAGGGGGCTCCTCTATGCCAATGATAGCCTGAACAACACACAAAGAGTCAGACGCAATGGCTACCTTCTTAGTTCCAATGCTTAGTGCACCCTGCATACCCACTTCAATGGCTAAGAGCTCCTGTGTCATAACTGACCTCTTTGTTGAGCTTCCTATGAAGGCTAACTTTACTGCCCCTGTTTCATCCCTAATAGACCATCCAAAACCATTCGATTCATCAGTGACAGAGCCATCAGTGTTTGATAGGGTTATATACTAAAAGCATTACTTTTGTATTAACTCTAATTATTTATATTTTGAATGAGAATCATATGGGCAAAAGTTATGCATATTATATATGTTATTAGTTATATGCATGTGCCTAATACTTTATGTTGTAGATGATATAGTGTGAACACACAGAAGATCATATCATCAGTACCTTATAAAGTATAAGTAATCGTTCACAACCTAGATAGATTTGGACAAACCATTAGTACGGTTGTAGTATAATCTGGTATTAGTCTATCTTGACTATAGGATTACACTAGTATACTTTGTGTGTATTGAACAGGACCAAGTGAGGTTGTTTCTCTTTATACTGACTATATAAGAGAACAAACGTCTCTGTTATTATGGATGCTTGTTCTCCTAATCGGATATAATAACGAGGCACTTACATGCATTGTACATTGCTTTTAAATCATCAATGAGTGAGATTCATTTGTGAATCAACAAACTCGATGGATTGGGTAATGACATTGCATGTAAGGTCTTATTGATTATAGGAGGAATCCATGTCCCGCAAAAAGTCGGGTTAATGATGTCCCCTTGAGGAGCTCAAAAAGATTGTCATGTAAACCCTGCAGGTGGATTTATTCCGACATGACAATGAGGTTGAGTGGTACTATTCAAGGACATAAGAAATTGATTAATGTAGTTGTCAGTAACTTGACTTAATCAACAGACATTCGATATCTTAAACACAGGGAGATCAACGAGCATATAATATAGAGCCCATAAACACTGACACGTAATTTAGGATTAGGGCGGTAGTGCAACAATGGCCTTTAGTGGAATAAGCCATTTGTTGATGGACTTGAGCCGTGTGTTCTAGGCGAACATGGGAAGCCCAAGCCTGTCAGGAGGCCCAACCCTAATTTCTCCTCATGGTCCCTGTTGTAGCCTATAAATAGAATACTCTCTCTCTGGCCGAAATTCACTATTCACTGGATTAGAAAAAGAGGCAAGGAAAGATAGATACAAAATTGGATCTAGCTTTGTGAGAAAGAAGGGGATTGGTAGATCGTTGCCCACACAACGTCCAATCTGTTCTAAAGGAATACAATAGAAGATCAAGGGGTTGATTTTGGATTTGATAAAGCTTTGATTCTCAGAGATTACATTTTAGCTGATTCTAAAAGGTATGTTCTCTAATAAAAAATTGTGAGAACCTGATAAACATAAAAATGATAAAAGTTTACCTACGAAATGAACGATAAAACTCAAAATGTAAGTAAACTAAAACATATTACGTGCCTAGGTTTATCAAGTTTTCTACTCTCAATTCTATCGAAATAGAGTGGAGTAACAAATTCGTTCCACTCCTAGTTCTTTAGCATGGAATGTTTTTTAGTCTAATTAATTGGTCTTAAGTCTAATGAGAGATTTACGAGGGGAATTCTATACTACGAGGTTAATTCAATTAACAAGTTACGAATAACGAAATGATAGAATGCTAAGGGGGTTGAATCTAGATAAAGAATTAAAGGGAATTGAATCCACCTTAACTCGACTTAATCCTACTAACAAAGACTCGTCGTGATCCAAATTGAATGCTTAGCATATCAAAATAGTAATTCTAATCCCTAATTATACATGGCATTTCTACCAATTCATAAGTAGCATGTGAGCGATTAAACCCATTCTCATGGTGAATTAATCGTTTCTAGAATGGAATAATTATCACGACGATTTCTAAGTTTAACAAGGATCAAGCGTCATCAAGGCTTCTTCAACCCCTCTAATGGAGGTTTAGCCTTGATTCATACTACTATCATTTCCTATTGATTTAAAACTAGGCATCATATAAAAATTCTATCTTTATGCAACTTATCTAAACAATAATTGAAATCTTAGGTAATAACTAGGAAATGAATAACAAGTAATAAAGGAATTTAGATCTAAACAATGGTAAATAACAAAAATCGAAATTGACAAACTAACTATTTTATTTATCAAACTAATGAAGAACAATGATTTTAAGAGTTTAATCTAAAACAAGAATTGAATTTAAACTAAACTTAATTTTTATTTAATGAAAACTAGATCTAGAATTATCTATAGTTTTATGTCTAACTAGCTACCATTAACAAAGAGCTAAGCTTTGGTTTTTATATGTTCAGATCCAAAAATCATGCATGGGCTTGGATCCATGTTTTGGGCCAGAGAATCAGGCCCAAAACCCAATACTTTCAGTCCAAAAAGGCCTCTTCAGCTGCAGTTGTCTTCGACAGACTTTTCATCCACTTTTGCTCCTCTGATTTGGTCAAGGCTTGGACCATTGGAAAGATCTTTCAGAGCCGGTCGTTTTGACATAAGGTAGACCCAATTCTGAGGTCTGAGTCCAAAGATACGGCCTTCGGAAGTTCTGCTGACTTTGTGTGTTGTTTCTGCCCGCGTTGACTTTGACTTTTTAGCTTTGACCGGGCTTTAGAAAGGCTTTGTCTTCTTGAATCTTGGCATTTAATCACAGAACTCCTTAGCAACCAACCATTGCTCCTTTATCTCATCAAAGTGGCACATTTCTGCACATAATTGACTTTGAAGCCTGAAATGCATAAAAACACGTAATCAAGATTAACTCTTAATTATTACTCACATAATTGGTCTAAAAGTATGATTATTCTGAGGGTTAAAACTACAGTTTTTGGCTCTTATCAAACCACCCCAAACAGCATTTTGCTTGTCCTCAAGCAAATATGAGAAATTAGAATAAGTGACCAAAACTGGAGTTCTAACTACTCTCGTTTCGCTGAGTGCGATTGCATTGACCATATGCAACAAGGCCTTAAACCACTAGGAATTTCCTAGTAAACGAGTTATAGACGAGTGAGAGTTTTCCAGTGAAGGTACTCACAAACTTCATCTATACTACAACGACTAAGAAATAAAACTATTGTTTCCTCATTCATGTCTCAACTATCTATTTTTCTCACTAGCAAATGAATAAGAATAACCAAGTCAAAAACCTAAACTAATATATGCATAATAATCAATTACCTATGACACAAATATATATACTATGAGTAATATTATGAAATGCCTAGCAGGTTCGTTTCTGAAAACTCAGAATAGCGTCCTTAAGTAGGTCCTCACATAAATGTCAATATAAAAACCACTCTGATTTTTCCGCTCAAGTTTTTTACTCCCAATGCGGTGGGCACACTTTACCTTACAATCTCAATGACAAACAAGGAAGCGGAGTCGATCAAACACATCTGCCACTTACTATCACACTAACCTATTCCTAATTGAGCTAGAGGTCTTTATTAGGTGTTGCGGAGATTAGGAGATGGTTTAAGAAGGAAGGAAATGGATATTCAAAAGGACAAGTTTGAGATAATAGAGTCTTCATATTATGTAACTTAGAGAAAACATTGTTATTTTCTTTTGCTTCTCTACTTTGTTTCCATCCTTAGCCATATTTTCCTTTTTCTTTTCTTTGGCTTTTGACTCCCTTTTATTCTATTTTTGGAGTTTTTATTTATTTCTATTTTTCTTTTTATTTTCCTTGGATGGAAACTTTTTAAGCAACTAACTAATTTTTTTGTTTACACAGGTTTTTCTTCTTCTTTCTTCACTCATTCTATTCTCAAACTTATTCTAGATTGGATAAGTTGAATTTTTTATTTTGTTTTGTTTTTGTAACAGGGTAAAGGAATTGTGGTTTATGGAAGGCTAAAGAAAGGCTCAGAGGGGCGACTAGCGGAAAATAATTCATAGGTTTGAATTTTTGGCTATATCGATCCAAAGAGGGCCTAAATTCTCACTTAGGATATGGCATAGTGATCAAGCAAGTGGACGTGTGATTTCTCTATCCGGATTTTACTTCTCCCTTGTGTCATTTCTCAAATGTTTTCGCTTCATATAAGGCTTTTAGGCTATATTCTCACAGATTTGTAGAATAAGTACTCTAGCCTAGATTTCAGAAACTTATCGCTAACAATCATAGATACTCATATAATATATTTGTAGATAGATGCAAAGATTATTACCTACATATTAACCTAAGTTTCTAACAATTATTCTCGATGCAAAAGCTCATTGAGACTTCTAGATTGTTAAAAGCATAGAGAAAGAAAACAATACCAATATTCCTAAGTGTATAGCATAAACTTATTTATTTATATTTTTGAAAATTTTAACTTGAAAACAAATGCATATTATACATATCTATATCTTATCAGATGTTTTAATTACACGTGTTTCTATGCCCCCAACAAGAAGCATGCTTTGTCCTCAAAGCATTTAAATAAAGAGGGTAGAAAAATACCATGGAAACGCGTGGAAATTCTGGAACATCCGCAAAACAAGGTTAGAACATACTAATATAGGAAATAATAAAAAAGCCGACGAACTCTATAAGAGTTCCACCCATTATGGGGTTAATGTAATTAAATTGCTTGGGACATAAGCGGACAATAACAAAACTAAAACTTACCTTATCTTCCGCTTAAGCATCCTCCTCCTCATCAAAGAGATGAGGTTCCTTCGCATCCTGCCAGGCCATTATAACTTGCCAAGCTTGCCGCCATTTATCATCTACTAATGCTAGCCTGTTAAGTGTTATTATGTATGATGGGATGTACAGGCGACCAAATGAGGTCGCACACCGCCATCCCGCCAAGTCATAATTGCGAATGAGCTTAACCACTCCAATTGGGTCTCATGACTTCAACCCTTTTCCAATCTGTGAATTGTGCACGTAATACTGGTGAACAACTATGCATGATGCGGCTTACCAAAACAGGCATAAGAAGATACTTACGCCTCATGCTTTGGGCTCTCTTAAGACTAGCGACTAAAACTTCGGGGAATGTCATATCGGGCGACGTCCCTCGGCTAATGCGAGGAAAATGTCACCGTAGCGATCGCGTTTTGCGTATGAAGCGCCATTCCCTAAAATATTCATCGGGATGAATAACATGGTGGTGCCTACATTTAGGATGGGGCTACCAAGCGGCAATGCAATATCATACGGTCCATTACTCGAAATACCCTCCCCATAATACTCATGGAAATATGTATAATTATAAAGGTATGCATTATCGGTCATATATCCCCATGTGTGAACAGGATCAGGTATTGGTAATCCTGAAACTAAAGCGACCACATTTTTACTGAATTCTAGTGTCGTGTCATAGACTATAACGGAGAATTCTTATTCTCCATCCTGATTACAATATAATCTAACGTGGTAGTAGAAATAAGCAGTAAGCTGTGCTGAATATGAATTGTCATCACTTACCAGAAGATGGCACCATCCTAACTGCAGGATCCTGTTTCGGAACCAATGTCCATAGGTCTCGGTTCCCAACACGTCTTCGAAAGACTGTTCAGGTATGACTATAGGAGATGTCATCTCAACTACTTTTTTGAACAACTCCAAAAATCCTGGAACAACCCTCAGAAAATTGGAAATTTTCGCGGTTTTCGGAGGGGGGCGCAGTAAGCGCTAACTTCCACGCAAAGCGCGGAGTGTTTAGGAGTTATAGTGTTTGTGTTCGCGCTCAACTTGCAAGCTGGTCGCTTCAGGTATTTTAGGAGTTACAGTGTTTAGCGCCGAAGTCGCTCAACTTGGGCTCGGTCACGCCTCGAGTAAAATTTTCGGCAAGTGTCTAGGGCGAAAAGGCCAGAATTCTTGAAAAGCGAAGTTTACAAGGAAAAAGAAGGAAAAGCTTGGAGTGAGAGGTGAGAGATGATGGTGGGGTGTAGTGTGGGTTGTGAGTGTAGAATGAAAGGAGTTTAAATAGGTTCTGAGCTTCCAAAACGAATCGGCAAGTTGCCAAATTGTTTAAGGCAATTTCGGAAATAGAAAATTTCCAAACCCGAAAACGGAAACAAACCATATTTTAGATTTTATAACAACCCTGATATCTTTTATACTGGATTTAGAATAGTAACTTCTAAACTCTCCTAGGTTTCATGCTACCACCACACATAATCATAGATATGCCGATATCGGCCAAATTCTCAACCTTTACTCCAAGACAACCTTACAGAAGATGATCATATAACGAATTATGCTCGGTATAAATATTACCACCCCCAAACAATTCGGGAAGGTGGGATTAATGATAAAAACACGCACAATTTGAAAATAACCAATTATATTAAAACTAAAACTTAAATCCAAACAACATAAAACAAACACATTAATATTTAAATTTAACAACTTAATTAAAATCCAACTAATAAAACAATAAAAACAATGAAATAACAAGCGAACACAAACTGATGGTGAACACCTAGCCATGTGATGAAGATGGACCCTGAGATGGAGATTGGTCCTGGGATGAAGAATGGCTTGAGCCATCTGTCCTTCGGCGACGACGCTCATGCCTCTCAGACTCGGCTGAAACAGAATCCTCCACGGGTGGCATGCGTCGTAGCATCTCTATTCGGAACAAGCGTTGTGCTTCCATCTCGATCCCGAAAGATCGCGATTGGGATTGGTGATCTTTGGTGGATAGTCTCCATGTTAGACAAGATATCTTCCGACCCCTTTCGAGCATTTCAACTCTCGATGCGAAGGTTTGTTTGTTTATTTTGAACTACAACTGCCTATATCGGATATCTTCACAAATACCATAAACCTTAACCTTGAAGCCCGGTTGCAACACTTGCACGCGTTCTAAATTAGAACTACAACTATCTAATGCATCGTCATCCGGACATGTCATATCCTCCCTTTCATCCTCCGACTCAACCACATTTCCTTCGCACAACGGCCAAGTCTCTTGGATGCAATCAAGATATAGATACTTGCATTAGAATGCAATTTGATCTTAATAGGAGCAGATTTTGCGTGACTCTAAATAAGAGCATGATCTTTAGTGATCAATACGGGAAGAGCGCCATGCTCTTTCCCACTCCTCTAATCACATTAAAAATTAAATCGAGGATGCAGAAATTGTAATTATTCGTTTGCAAAATCCGAGAACGTCGCGGCACATTGCGGGCCGATGTCACGACTTTGTCTTTCAGGGCGTTCCTACCAATCCACCGAGCTACACCCCGGTTGATTGGTTCTCGTGGTTACTGGCGAACGCAATGAGAACTCGTATTGTATTCACCCTCCACGGCGGTATCTTTCATCAAAGGCGGGAACTCCGATATCTTGGGATTCTGAATGGTCGCTTCTAGGTTGCTTTTTCAGCGTAATTCCTAATAGCTCGACCAACAACTATCTCGTTACTTCCCTCCTCGCGTTCTGCTACCTTAATGAAAATCCTATCCCTCCAATTCTCGCTTTATTATAAAACTGTTCTACCAAATCATAGTGATAGAACTCCTCGATCGAGTACCGCAGTCCATTCCAATTTCTCCTAATCATCTCCGTCGTAAAATGGCGCTGTCGGACATAAACGGCGTGCTCCGACATAATTCTTCGTCGTAGCGCCATTGAAGTTTTTGAAACAACCAATGGTTTTGTAGACGGTGGAGGAAGCGAGTTTGATGGAAAAACAACTAAAAACAACGGTGGTAGGGATGGTGGGTACGGTGGCAGGTTGAAGCTTGAATTGGTGGCTGTTTTCGGAGTTTTAAAAATTGGTGGGGTTGGTGGTGGTAATGGTTTGGAGAAGATTTCAGTTTGATTTAATTGCTTGGTATGGGTGTAGTTAGGTTTTTTTTTTTTTTTTTTTTTTTTTTTTTTTTAATTTTTTATTTTTTTTTTTTTATTTTGGTGTTTAATGTTTGTTTTAAACTTTGGTAACCGGCGGGATTGGAAAAGGAAACAACTGTGCAATTTTGGGAAGGAAGGAGATGCACAGACGTGCGTGCGGTTTGGGCCCAAGCCCAATTCGAATTCCGAACTTTTCTGATTTTTCGCGCAATTTCAAATTCAATTTGTCGCTTCGTTACTGGCTCGATTTTGGTGAATGAGTTATGGAAATGATCAGTAGAGAATTTCCAATCCAATGATCCATAAAACACTCAATTCCAACCATGGGTGACGTATAAGAAGGTAGAAAATGCTTCAAAGTGCGTGAGTGACGTAAGTTATGCGAACGAAGGAAATCTAAGTTTTAGATAACGTCAACCCCAATGAACTACAACTAATGGGCCTAAGCAACACAAATGGAAAGTTCGAGCAATCTGGATGGAAAGACCGACTGCCCACCCCCATACAAATTTTGAAACACAAAATTTGTTTTAAACGTGGGTCGTTTAAAGTCAGATTCCCAAGACTTGTTGGATTGCTATTTCTATGATTTTAGAATTTTTATTTTTATTTTTATTTTTTATTTATTTATTTATTTTTATTAGTTTATTATAAGAAACACAAAAAACAATAAATACATAATTCACCCCATAGAGGAACATGACTCCAAAACTGAGAAATACATGCAAAAGTGGAAAATGTGAATTATGTGAACCGTGGACTTAGGATCCGGTACTTACAGCCACACAGTCCATAGGGAGGGCCCGGTTACCTAAATGGTGCACTTACCACTATATGGAAGTGAAAGGAAGTACACCAAATTACAAAGGTCAGTCCTCATAGACGGGGTCCTGTAAAAGGACTTCCTCTACATCAGGGGGCAGAAGTTCGTGAAAATGTTTTAACCGTTGACCATTAACTTGAAAGGTACTGTTGTCCGTGGGATTTACCAAGGTGATTGCCCCGTAAGGGGTGACTTCAGTAACCAGAAAAGGACCAGACCAAAGGGTTTTTAGTTTCCCTGGGAAAATATGTAGACGGGAGTTATAAAGCAAGACCTTTTGACCGACCACAAACTCTTTGCGTAAGATTTGCTTATCATGAACACGTTTCATGTTAGCTTTATAATCCTTCGCGAGATCGTAAGAATCGCTATGGATTTCTTCAAGCTCATTCAATTGCAACTTGCGTTTGACACCCGCCTCATCAATATTGAAGTTAAGGCTTTTTATAGCCCACAGAGCACGGTGCTCTAATTCAACGGGCAAATGACATGGTTTCCCAAATACAAGTCTAAAGGGAGACATACCTATAGGAGTTTTGAAAGCCGTCCTATACGCCCATAAGGCATCCGATAGATGCTTCGACCAGTCTTTCCTATCAGGATTTACAGTTGTTTCTAAAATCTTTTTGATTTCCCTATTAGAAACTTCTACTTGTCCGCTAGTTTGTGGATGATAAGGAGTTGCTACCTTGTGTGTAACTCCATACTTTTTCACTAGAGATGCAACAACTCTGTTGCAAAAATGTGTTCCACCATTACTAATGATGGCTTTAGGAATGCCAAAACGACAGAAAATATACTCCTTAATAAAAAATACAACTGTCTTATGGTCATTGCTACGGTAAGCCATGACCTCTATCCATTTAGACACGTAGTCCACGGCAACTAGAATATAAATATAACCGTGGGAAACAGGGAAGGGACCCATGAAATCAATACCCCAAACATCAAAAATTTCTACTATCAAGGTTGGATTTAATGGCATCATATTACGCTTCGTGATTCGCCCAAGTTGTTAGCAACGAATACACGTCTTGCAATGCACTTGGGCATCCTTAAAAAGGGTAGGCCAATAAAATCCACATTGAAGAACTTTAGCGGCTGTTTTTATTCCACTAAAATGGCCACCACATTCTTTGTCATGGCAGAACGATAGAACTTCATTATATTCCCACTGGGGAATGCAACGACGAATAATCTGATCCGCACAATACTTAAAAAGGTAGGGCTCATCCCAGTGAGTATAACTTAACTCGCCAAGAACTTCTTTTCGCTCATTTCTTGACCATTATAAGGCATAACATCAGCCGCTAAATAATTTACAATGTCGCATACCATGGTCTTTGAAAAAATAGCATCTGATGCTCATCGAGGAAAGGAGTCCGGTATGGACTCGGAATCACTATTATCGCCGTTTGTAAGTCTAGATAAGTGGTCGGCAACTACATTTTCGACCTCTCTTTTGTCCTTTATTTCTAATGTGAACTCTTGCGGGGAGAAGGATCCATCGGATTAATCTCGCTTAGCATCCTTCTTTGCAAGAAGGTACTTAATGGTGCTGATGGTCCGTGTAAACTAAAGTTTTAGAACCAACCAAATAAGGACTTAAACTTATTTAAAGCATAAATGACAGACTAAGAATTCTTTTTCGGTAGTTGAATAATTCCGTTGAGCATCGTTTAAGGTTTTTTACTAGCATAATAAATAACAGTGGACTTATTATCTAGTTTTACGTCCCAAGACGGCACCAACTACATAATCACTAGCATCACACATGAGTTGAAGGTTTAGACCAATCGGGGGAGGTCAGATAATTGGTGCTGAGAGGTTGTATGCTTTTAAAGTTTCAAAAGCCTGCTTACAGTTAAAATTAAAATCAAAGATTGCATCCTTTAAAAGCAGATTAGTTAAAGGCCTAGCTATTTTCGAGAAATCTTTAATAAAACGCCTATAAAAACCTGCATGGCCTAGAAAGGCTCTAATATCACGGATAGTCCGTGGTTTAGGTAGAGTCGCTATCTTATTTAGTTTGGCCTTATCTACTTCGATGCCATCACTAGATACAATGTGACCTATTACTATGCCCTTTTTCACTATGAAATGACACTTTTCCCAGTTTAAAACGAGGCTCTTTTCTTCACACCGTGTCAAAACCTTAGACAGGTTAGACAAGCAGTCTGTGAAGGAGTCTCCATAGATAGAAAAATCATCTATGAAAACTTCCATAAAGCGCTTTACCATGTCACTAGCATACACCGCTGGAAGGTACCAGGAGCATTACAAAGGCCAAAAGGCATTCGTTTATAGGCATATGTTCCAAAGGGACATGTGAAGGTAGTCTTTTCTTGGTCATCAATATCAATAATAATCTGAAAATAGCACGAGTAGCCATCCAGGAAAACAATAAAAAGCATGACCCGGCTAGGCGTTCGAGCATCCGATCTATAAAAGGTAAAGAAAAGTGATCCTTTCGCGGTCATAGCATTTAAACGCCCCTGTAATCAATACATATTCTCCATTTCATAGGACCTTGTGTGACAACATAGTAACCCTTTCCGTTACGTACCATGGTAACTCCCGATTTCTTAGGAACTACATGAATGGGTCTTACCCATTCGCTATCAGAGATTGGGTATATGATACCGCGATCGAAAGTAATCGTAAGACTTCTTCCCTAACCACCTCTTTCATGGCAGGGTTCAAACGACGCTGAGGTTCACGAGAAGTCTTCGCGTTATCCTCTAAATGGATGCGATGAGTGCAAACATTAGGGTCAATTCCCTTAATGTCGGCTAGAGACCAACCAATTGCAGACCGATGTTCCCTAATCACCCGAATTAAACGTGTCTCGTCACCCTTAGTTAACTGGGAAGATATACCGGATGACTACCATCCGGATCAAGTTGAATATATTTTAACTCCGGGGGAAGAGGTTTAAGCACTGGGGTGGAATGAATGTCAATAGATGTTTCATCAGGGTGTCCATTTTGCATAATGAATACTTGCTTAGGTAGCAAGTCTTCATACTCAGTATATGGGGCAACCGAAGGGTCTACAATTGGTGTGGACTCCAGGATGGTGTTGACTTCCTCTAAGTAGGAGTCATTTACAAAATCTGAAGTTTCAAAAGAAAGGAATTTATACATCTGGTTTCCGGGAAATGTGTTGTTAAAATAATATTGAGCTAAGCTCTCAATCATGCTAACCTCCCCATCTATAGACGATTCTGGTAACTGTTTCATCATTTTAAAAACATTTACCTCAACAGAAAGATGGCCAAAAGATAAGGACATCTTACCATCGCGGCAATTTATAAAGCGCATTGGCGTTGCCAAGAAGGGGCTTCTAAGATGATCGGACAGAGTCGTAGCTTACTTTATGATCGAATAACAACAAAATCGGCAGGATAGTAGAAACCCGAACCTTAACAAGCACATTTTCCACTATACCCTTAGGATACTTTATAGACCTGTCTGCTAACTGCAACGTTATTCTTATAGGTTGGATTTCCTGTAGACCTATTTGTTTATACAAATAATACGAGAGTAAGTTAACACTCGCCCCCAGGTCTAATAAAGCGGTCGTCGTGTGGGAATCTCCTAAGGTGCATTTTCTGATGGGACGACCGGTGGTCCTTGTACTTAACAATTCCATTATTTTCGGATAAGTTGGGAACCGCTCAGGTTAGAAAGGCGCCTTTATGTATGTTGGTCTTACGCCTAGTAGTGCACAACTCCTTAAGAAACTTAGCGTGGTTAGGTAGCTTTTTAATAGCTTCGAGAAAAGGAAGGTTTATCATTAGATTTTTGAAAACGTTCCTAATCTCCTCAAAGTTTGTATCCCTAGTTAGCATGGCTAATTTCTGAGAGAACGGTGGTTTCGCTCTATATTTAACGTATGGCTCGACTTGATGTGTAACCTTGGTTTTCTGTTTCTTAGTTTGTTGTTTAACTGGTACCTCTACAGTGGTAGGCTCTTCAGTTTCTATTTCGGTATCTAGTTCGATATCCGTGTAGGAGAATCTTGATGGAGTAACTATAGGCATAGTTACTTTGTTATCAACCACTCTTCCGCAACGCAGAGTGGTGATGGCATTTAGGTCACCTACGATTGTAGTTTCGCACTAGTATTACCGTTTACCTCAAAGGTCGTGGTTTGCTATTTTAGGGTTTGGTATCGCTTGTCCGAAACGCCTTTTGGTTGGGCTTTCTCTTGGGCTAATTGTTGTATGCCCTGATTTATAGATTGTAAGATATGTTGGTTTGATTGAGTCATTGTTTGGAAAAGTTGTTGGGTAACATGTATAAAGGCGTCGATACGATCCGGTTGTGTAGGTGTAGTAGTCACAGGTGGTGCGACTGGAACTATCTCATGTTGATTATTTATGGGTGGGTTGTGATAGTTACTATTGTTAATCGGAACGATACCTCTATTGGTATTATAACTATTATAATTACCCTGACCTTGTGCTAGACCTTGTCGTGGTTGCTCTTGGTTGTTATAATTATTATAATTCCCCTGAGCTTGTCCTTGTCTAGGTGGAGCTTGGTTATAGTTGTTTGCTTGCCTAACATTTTGGTTATTAAACCCTGGAGGTGTAACTTGTTGATTGTTTCGCCAACTAAAGTTGGGATGTTGTCTCCATGGGGCATTAGGAATAGGATAGCTATTAATGGAGCAAACATTATCTTGCTCTAATTGTTGTTGTTCATAGGCGAGAGGACAATAGGAGTCAGGGTGCTCAGGACTCAAACAGAAATTACATGGGTTGGAGTTTACATTCATGATGGGGATAGGCTTTTGTTGAATAGAAATAGCCTCAACCTTTTTAGTTAGAGATTCGATTAAATTTTTAAGTTCTGGATCGGGTTTCATCTCAAACATACCGGCGGCCTTAACTGTTGAAGAAGAACTAGCAAAGTGGGGGATATCATCACTACCCCCCCAATTATTATTGCGTTTAGTTTGATCTTCTAAAAATTTGTAAGCCTCCGAGGCTCCTTTACTTAGGAAACTACCCCCATTCATTATGTCAAGGACTTCTTTATGGTGATGTAGAAGTCCTTTGAAAAAGGCACGAACTAACGTGTCTTTTGCTAGGTTATGGTGTGGACATTCTATAAGCAGATCGGTGAAACGATTCCAAGCCTCAGAAAATGATTCATGAGGATTTTGTCGAAAAAAATGAATCTTGGAAAGCATCTCATCCATCTTTAGGGGGTGGGTAAAATGTTCCATAAATTTGAACAAGTTTAGCCCACGAGTCCACAGAGTTAGGCGCTTGGGCAGTTAACCAAGACGCTGCCTTATAGGCTAAGGTGAAGGGAAATACCCTCAGTTTAATTTGTTCCGCACCAACCGTAGGATGATGGAATATTGTAAGGACTTGTTCAATCCTACGCATGTGTTGATTAGGTTTTTCATGGTCTAAACCATGCAAAACGGGTAACAAATTAAATATGTTTGGGGGAATTCGAAAATCCCCCACTGGGTCTGCTAGAACGATGCAAGATTTAGGGCTATCGCTCAAGGCTTTGTAAAAGTCGGAGAGAGGAGTCTCTCTTTCTTCAGCCATTATGTCAGGTGTGGTGGGTGGGATAGTAGCTAGAGGTGTAGTGATTGGTATACTCAATAGATTTGTTTGTTGACGTTGACGGTTAATTACGTTCGGTGTTTTTCTCCGACCAGACCTTAATCTCATGCAAGTCTAAGTCTAAACACGACAACACTCCAAACAATCTTGATATATTAGTATAAACCTCTAACTGGAGATGCGAGGTATGGAAGAAAGGAATACCTGATTGCGTCCTTGCTTCGCTTATGAATAGCGTCTTGTTTACGCGTGTTCAGTGTATATAACAAGTTAGAACACTGAAAAACTTAAAAACTCGAAGTTCGAAACAAACCTGTGGAAAACCGCAAAATTCAGCTTAGAAGCTGGTGCGCCACTTTGGCGAAGGTGCGCTCCGTGTAACTTCAAGTTACAATGTTTTAGGCTGGTCGCTCAAGGTTCAGTGTTTAAAGCAGGTGCTCGCTCGTTTGGCGCTGGTCGCTTCGGTGTAATTTTTCGCGGAACTTTTCAATATATGCTGAAACGGACAACCACAGTATGAATCAAACAAGGGTGGGTGGGTTTAATGGGACTTAAAAATGACTAATTATACTATGAAAACAATGCTAAAGGTAACTAAGATGGCAGCGGCGCCATTTGATAAACATAAAAATGATAAAAGTTTACCTACGAAATGAACGATAAAACTCAAAACGTAAGTAAACTAAAACTTATTACGTGCCTCGGTTTATCAAGTTTTCTACTCTCAATTCTATCGAAATAGAGTGGAGTAACAAATTCGTTCCACTCCTAGTTCTTTAGCATGGAATGTTTTCTAGTCTAATTAATTGGTCTTAAGTCTAATGAGAGATTTACGAGGGGAATTCTATACTACAAGGTGAATTCAATTAACAAGTTACGAATAACGAAATGATAGAATGCTAAGGGGGTTGAATCTAGATAAAGAATTAAAGGGAATTGAATCCACCTTAACTCGACTTAATCCTACTAACAAAGACTCGTCGTGATCCAAATTGAATGCTTAGCATATCAAAATAGTAATTCTAATCCCTAATTATACATGACATTTCTACCAATTCATAACTAGCATGTGAGCGATTAAACCCATTCTCATGGAGAAATTAATCGTTTCTAGAGTGGAATAATTATCACGACGATTTCTAAGTTTAACAAGGATCAAGCGTCATCAAGGCTTCTTCAACCCCTCTAATGGAGGTTTAGCCTTGATTCATACTACTATCATTTCCCATTGATTTAAAACTAGGCATCATATAAAAATTCTATCTTTATGCAACTTATCTAAACAATAATTGAAATCTTAGGTAATAACTAGGAAATGAATAACAAGTAATAAAGGAATTTAGATCTAAACAATGGTAAATGACAAAAATTGAAATTGACAAACTAACTATTTTATTTATCAAACTAATGAAGAACAATGGTTCTAAGAGTTTAATCTAAAACAAGAATTGAATTTAAACTAAACTTAATTTTTATTTAATGAAAACTAGATCTAGAATTATCTATAGTTTTAGGTCTAACTAGCTACCATTAACAAAGAGCTAATCTTTGGTTTTTATATGTTCAGATCCAAAAATCGTGCATGGGCTTGGATCCATGTTTTGGGCCAGAGAATCAGGCCCAAAACCCAATACTTCCAGTCTAAAAAGGCCTATTCAGTTGTAGTTGGCTTCGACAGACTTTTCATCCACTTTTGCTCCTCTGATTGGGCCAAGGCTTAGACCATTGGAAAGCTCTTTCAGAGTCGGTCGTTTTGACATAAGGTAGACCCAATTCCGAGGTCTGAGTCCAAAGATACGCCTTTCGAAAGTTCTCACGACTTTGTATCTTTGTTTTCGCCAAGCGTTGACTTTGACTTTTCATCTTTGACCGGGCTTTAGAAAGGCTTTGTCTTCTTGAATCTTGGCCTTTAATCACAGAACTCCTTAGCAACCAACCATTGCTCCTTTATCTCATCAAAGTGGCACATTTCTACACATAATTGACTTTGAAGCCCTAAACGATAAAACACGTGAATCGTATTAACTCTTAATTATTACTCACATAATTGGTCTAAAAGTATGACTGTTACAGGGTTAAAACTACAGTTTTGGGCTCTTATTAGAACCCATTAATTCCGCTGCGCGTGGTTCTCGCGGTTTGTAGAAATATTCATTCTGAAAATAACGATTCCTACATTGTTAACCATAAGCTCACTTGGTTTAGGCATGAGCCAAGAGCACTAGCTGGGATCCTTATGCATGAAGGAAACTTGAATACCAATCTTGTCAATCAACACTCTCGCAACCACCGACTCAGGAACTTTCTTAAGTACAGTTTGTAAGTAGAGTTTCATCTCCTTCTTAACTTTGTTATAAACTTGGTCCTCGGTGTGTTGTTTTTGCTGGAATCTCCTCGAGTTCCTTTCTATCCATATGGCATATATGGTAGCACAAACTATTGCCTTTATAATTATAGATTCCATCGAAGAGGATCGATAGAGCCTCAAAAGGTTGTACCATTCTGATGTTAATGTTTGAACCTGGTTGTTCAAGCCCATCAACTTTTTCACTTTAGCTCAAACTCCTTTCGTAAAGTGACAATAAATAAATAAATAAATATAATAATAATAATAATAATAATAATAATAATAATAATAATAATAATAATTAAAGACCTAAAATAATAATAATAAACTCCTTCGGGAATCTGACTTTAAAAGTCCTAAAAATAAATAAATAAATAATACTAAAATAAATAAATAAATAATGAAAAAATGAAAAAATCTTGCTAAAAGGAAATGTTCTAATTTTTACTTAATAATTTTGATTTGGACTAATTATATATTATATTCTCTATTTTTGTGAGCTTAACATTTATCCGAGATAAAGAACAATGTAATCGATATTCGCATCAATGGTAACATATTCCTTTTTCTCATTCATTTCATGTACTTCATTTTTATACATTGAGGAGAATGCTTATGTTAAGTTGGGGAGGGTGTACTTGAGAAATGAATTTCAAAATTAGTTTTCAAAACAAAATTCTTTTGTTTTTATATCATTAGCATGATAAAGATGAATTTTAATGACGAAGTTGGGATATATATATATATATATATATATATATTTTTTTTTTTTTTGATGGGCAAGCGAGGTTGTTATAGAGGTCCCCTACCCCTTTTCATTAATAAAAGATTAATAAGCTTGTTACAATCGGATATAGAGTTTGCCTACTGCATCATCATATATGATTTTCTTTACATCCTCTGAAAAGGAGCTAGGAACTAATTCTACATAGCTAACCGTAGGAACATTACTTGCCAATGCATCTGCAAGTTTGTTAGCTTCTCGATATACATGAGTAATAGTGAACTTCTCTAGTTTCTCTCTCATTTGGGTAATGCTCCTCATCATCCAATTCGCTTGCCATGGGTAACGATTTCATTTTTGAAAAAAGAGATTACATTTCTTTGAATCCGTCGCACTCGAAGTTTTCGATTCCTGCTGAAATAGCCATTTTGATCCCTTTTTCGACGCTTTGCAGCTCTATTAAGGCAATGGTCCGCTTGTTGGACCTTCCCTTACTCGCTATTGTGACTTGACCTCGATCATTTCTTATAACCGCTGCCATCCCGCCAAAGACCCATTAAGTGTACCGCCTCGTGTTTAAGTTTAGAGTTCCCTCGTCGCTTTTTCCCAGCCTCTGATGCCGCCTTCCTCACCGTCGAGACCACATCTACATTCCACCTTTCTCTCGAACAACTGCTTTCGGATCCCTCTTCCATCCTTATATCCATTGCTTCTAACTTTGTTCGACATCATTCAGAATTCTAAGCCACACCCGAAGCCAGGCCCCGATCTGTTTATTTTCAAAAATTTTTCATTTCGTGTTCTCCAAATCCAATATATGAACCCATTCCATCCTAATCTCATATCAAGGCCTTGTTTCGCCCTTTACCCATTGCCTTGCTCTGTACCCATTCGATTTCTGTTTGCCATGTGCTTGCCCTCGTGTTCTATTGTATCCCATTTTGTCCAAGATCGGTTTTGCCAAACCTCCTTAGAGTAATCACAATAATGAAAGAGATGTTCTCGTTGCGTCTCCACTTCCTTCCAAAGACAATATACATGTATCTCGTAGTGACTTTATTCCATTCTTTTTCATCTTCTAGTGTTTTGAGTCCTCCTTTAATCGCCATCCAGCTGATGAACGAGTGTCTTGGGATTCGATTTGAAAACCATACCAGCTGATGCCAAGGCACTAGTTGTTTTGTCCCTCTCAGTCCTTCATAAGTGTCTCGCAGGCTGTAGTCTCCATGAGTTGATGCAGTCCATACTAACTTATCTGTTCCTCCCATTATTTCTGTTCCATAGTCGATCTCTTCCACTATCTCTCTTATGTGAACCTTAATTCGATCAGGAAAGTGCCATTCTCCTTGTACTATAAATTCAGAAACCTTTGCATTTATGTGACATGTGGAGTTGTAAGTAAATACTTGTGGGAACTTATCTTTCAAAATTCCACTCGGATGCCATGGATCAAGCCAGAAGTTGGTGTTACTTCCGTCTCCTATTTGGTGTATAGCCACCTGAGCTGCTTCTTTCCTCTCTTTTAAAAGATTTCGCCAGCTCCAAGAACAGTCACTTGGAATCTTTAGTTGCCAGAAATTCCTACCTTTGATCAAGTTTCGGTATCCAAATTCCACCCATAGTGTATCGGCCTTTGTTAGTACTTTCCGGATGTGTTTCATGTTGGCCGCTTTGATTCACCATTGCCGATTCCTCGCCCCAGCCCTCCCCTCCTCATATGGGGTATTAACTCCTCCCATCCAATCAAAGCATGTGATTGGTGACGAGTCGTGCCCCGGCCCATAAAAATTCCTACACAACCTATTTATATCATCAATGATCTTCAGGCATAATAAACGATGCAAACCGTAATACACCGAGGTTGTTAAGGATCGCTTTAACTAATCGCAGCCTCTCCCGATATGACAATGCCTTTCCTTTCCAACTCAGATCCCGCTTTGTAACCTTTGTGAGTAAAGGACTACAACTGGGTGATTTCGATCTTGTTGTAATTAAGGGGAGTCCCAAATATTTCATCGGGGCTCTCCCCGCCGGAATTGTAGTATCCCTCAATCTCTCGTGCATGCATGTTTGCCATCCACTCCGCAAAATATATCTGGCTTTTTTGAACATTCACTTCTAATCCAGTGCAATCTTTGAATGTATTCAGATTCTCTTTTAGCTTTGTGGCTGTTTGAACATCCCCCTGCATGAAGGCCATCAAGTCATCTGCAAAGGACAAATGAGTTATAACTGGATTTTTACATTTGTGATGAAGCTTATACTCATTTGTTTTTACAGTGTAGTGCATGATTTCCGAGAACAAATCCATCACAAGGACAAACAAGTATGGGGACAAAGGGTCCCCTTGCCGTATCCCACGCTTTCCCTTGAAATACCCGTATGGTGCCCCATTGATCATGATTGAATAATGAGCTGATTCCACACACACTTTAACCCACTCAGTGAATCTCCTAGGCATCCCAACTCTATCCATAGCTTAATTCAATAGCTTCCCATCTCACTGAATCAAAGGCCTTCTTGATGTCCACTTTGATCGCGACATCTTGGTGGTTCTCGCAGATCCCTATGATAGTTATGCATGAGTTCGTGGGACAACAAGATGTTATCTTGATGCTCCTCGCCCGTGTAATGAATGCCGACCGGTTCTTATTTATCACCTTCGCATTATCCGCTTCAATCTTCTTGTCATCACTTTTGTAATACACTTGTATACCACTCCACAACACGCTATCGGGTCTATACTCCCCCAGATTGGATGGACTATGTACTTTTGGTATGAGTGTGACGCAAGTTGCATTAACTTCTTGAAGGAGCTGACCTGAGGTAAAGAAATTCTGTATTGCCTTTATGAAGTCATCACCTATAATTCTCCATGTACACTTGAAAAAGAGTGCTGAAAATCCATCACTTCCCGGGGCTTTTTCATTCCCTATGGCTGCCAAAGCTTCTATTATCTCGTCTCTGGTGATCTGCCTTTGTAAATCTGCATGGTCGACTTCATTTATGGTCTGCCTTGGCCCAATCTCTTGAAATACTGCTAGGTTAATCTCTGCCATCTGTTCTGGGCTGTACAAATCCTTGTAATATCTCACACATTCATCTCCAATATCATTGAAATCTTGCATGATGTTACCGTCTCTGTTTATCAAGCAAGTGATCTTGTTTACCACTCTTCGAGCTTGGACCGATCTAAAGAAGTAGGTGGTATTGCTGTCACCCACACTGATTACCTGATCGCGGGACTTCTGTTTGTAGAATCCCTCCTCCTCATATCGGGCCGCATGAACATAATGTTTAAGTGCTTCTTTTCCTTTGCGGATCAAATCTCGCTCGAGGCAAGATTTGTAATTCTGTTTTGGATACCGTCCCCTCTCTTCTTTCTTTAACTCTATCAATTACATTCCCTACTCTCTCGCGATTCCATACAATAAGAGCCCCCTTCGTTACCTTCAGTTTCTTCATAAAGACATACATTGGGTTACCCACTACTCGGTTTTTCCACGCTTCTTCCACTATTCGCATAAATCCCTCTTCTTTGTGCCAGAGGTTAAAAAATTTAAAGGCTCTTTTCTTTTGATTTCTCTGTTTCATCGAAGTTACTATCATGGACGAGTGGTCGGAGATGGCACCTGGGTTTAAGAACTCAGTTTCATGATCTTCAAACTCATCGATCCACTCTGCATTTGCCATAACTCACAAGTTTGCAACTTATTCTCTCCATTTGCTTGTTGCTCCATGTTAGGTGATTCCCTTGTACTTGATATCCACTAGTCCCGCTTGATGTCACATTATAAAAAGAGATCTGTAAAATGTTCTGGTCTGACTTCTATACCCCCTTTCTTCTCTTGTGGACTCAAAATGGAGTTAAAATCCCCCATTACTAACCATGGCTTTTGTATGATGCAAGATAAGTCTATTAATGCTCTCCATAGCTCTCTTCTTTCATTCATATCCACACTTGCATAGACTATTGTAATCACAAACTCTTCCCCTGATATAGTGTTCACTTCCATCGTGATTTGTTGCGCATCCTTTCTCAATAAGGTTGCTGTGCATACTCTAGGTTCCCAACAAAACCACACTCTACCCAATTCATTATGTGAGTAGTTATCCTCCATTGCCCACTGATTGAACGTTTTGTTAAACACTCGATATCTTTTTTCTTCTTTCACTCTTGTTTCCACTAAACCCATGATGCTCAGATTATATTTCCTTACCATATCCTTCACTTCTACTTGTTTGAAATTCATATTGAATCCCCTCATGTTCCAGCAGCCGAGGTGTGTACTCATTTACTCGAGTTTGGATGCTTAACGTGACCGTACTTGGCTGTCACTATGTTGTGTCTCCCTCCTTGAGTGGCATTTTTTGTGGTTCCGCTCCCCTTGTTTAGCTTTTTGCTGTGTGTGATCCTCTAGCGGCATTATTTCCCTGCTCAATTGGCAGCTCTGGCTTCCCCTTCTTCTAATTGTTCGATTTGCTTTTGTCGGCATAGTTTTTTTCCCTTTTCTAGTATTTCACTCTGCTGCCTACCCCGTCCCTTCTCTCACTCGCGCTCTTTCGCCCTCTTCTTCTCGATTGAACATTCTTTTTCTATTCGTTCACCTCTAACCGCTTGTCTCTCAGAAATTTTAGGTTCTGGCTGGTGGTTTGTTGTTATCCTCGTACCTTTGCTCTCTCATTTCCTTTCGTCCTCTTAATTCCTTTGTCGTCATTCCTCTCTTAACGGATTGTGCTACGCCTGGCATCATGCTACTTTCCCCTCGAGGTTCCTAGCCTTACATCGATGCTTCTTGGTTGGAGATTCCCAGCCATCATCATCATTTGGCACCGCATACACTTCATGAACTGCTCTCTGATTTTTCCCCGTGTTTGATCCTTTTGTGGTTGTGTTTGGTGCTGTGACTTTATCTTTATTCTCTTCTCCCTCGTACCCCTTTACTTCCTTCTTTTAGCCACACTTTATTTGTAGCCTCTGCTTCCGTTGGTTCCTTTTTGGGCATCTTTGATCAACGTGTCCGGAAGGTTTGATACTCGCACACCTCGGCGGCTTCCAATTGTATTCGAAAAGTTACTTTATATGCTCTCCTTTGATCAAGTATCACCGGAATGTGATCCGGTACGGGCATTGATTAATCGATCTCTACGCAAACTCTCGCGATAGTTTCAGGCGTGTCATATTCTCTGTTAGTTTATGCGGAACATTGGGATGCCCACAGCACTCCCCACTTGGCTGAAGCCGTCTTTGTTCCACATCTCCATTGGCAATCCTTTTACAATCACCCAAATTGGTATGGTTTTCAGTTCCCTCGATTCTGCTTCAACGAAGGTTCTCCACGGCCTAACTACAAACAATTGGCTGGCAATGTGGAAAGATCCAACATCCAATACCATCTGTTTATCTTCTTCCTTCTCAAACTTGTATGTAAACATAGCATCCCCATATGGTTTCATTACAAAACTTTTTATCCCCCATGCTCTACTTACTACATCCTTCACAAAGTTGTAGTTTAATCTTCTTCCTACAAAGGATCCCACCACTAGGTTATCGAATTTTTGTTGTACTCTTCAAATTGCGTGCTAGTGGCGTGAATGATGTGTTTTCCATTCACTATGGAGGGAGGGACGTATGATAGTCTTTGCACTTCCAACCGCCTTCTTTCCTATGACATCTGCCCATGAACTCTTTTCGATGGGTTCCTTATCGTGTTTCCAATCTTGGTCGCGGATTCCTTCTACTTCTACATTCGAGGCTCAGTACCTTCGTTTCTCCATTCTCGATCCAGGTTGACTCGATTTATTTGAGTTTCCTTTCCATTGGATTCGCGTTTATTTGTACGCTTAGTTACTTCTCGTGATCCGGGAATTTCTCTCATCCTCTTTGTTGCTAGTCATGACCATGCCACGTGCATCGGCGATCTTTGCCTTTGTATAGGTAGCTGCGATATCAACACATCTCGTAGTCCCATATGTTTCCTCTCACCCTCTGCTCCTTCATATTGCTTCATTACTGATTCCAGTAACTCCTCCTTTATCTTGCGGCATTTCAGATCTAGCGCCATCTTTTCCTGACGTTTCTCTTGAGAACCAGCAACAATTTCGATTTCTTCCAACTCCTTAGCCTCATCTTGTGGTTTCACTCCCCCACTTTTTTGCCATTCATCATCACATCTGCGTAGGACAATGTCCAGCGCAAGATCTTTTATTTGTTCCTTCTCTGTTTGAGGTTTTATCCCCTTAGCAGCTTCAGCCTCTGCAAGCTCTGTTCTTTTCCTGAATCTTCCTAGTGAACCTACTCCGTACCTCTTGATGAATACAGAGTTAACAAAGTCCATATGACTCTCCTCACTCGAGGAAGAGTCCATGTCCAGATCATCTTCCTCAGTCCTAACTCTAGTTGGTGTGCTAGGGTTTACTGCCTCTGAAGAGCCTAAACCGTGAGTTTTTTGCATGTTTTTTTTTTTTTTGTGAAAAGACCTAAAAACCCCTAAAGCTAATAATCACCCCTTAGAGGCCACCATTAACAAACCTAGCCTAAACGTATAATCGGGGATATATATTCTATACTGCTTAGTGTGTGAGTTTGATGAATAGTTGATATTATTGATTTCATTGCCGGTTAGACTATTTATTATACTCAGACATAGTTCTTGCTAATAGAATTCTTTATCAAGGCACTGCCATAGTACTTGGTCAGTTTTGTATACTTCTACTAGAAGAGATCGAGATTGAAACCCCTAGTAAACTGGAAGTAGATTTTTTAGACTTAACCTATGAGACTTGAGCTTTATACCCATTCTTTGGAGAGTTCTTACGTGAAAAATCTAAGCTTATGTGACTTAACCTCTTTCAGTTCTTTATGTTGTTGTGATGTAGTCTAATTATTTCTTGCTTTGGTTAATCACGAAGTGACATCAACTGGGGAGATAACCATTAAGTCTTGTAGTATATTCAAAACAGAGTATCATACTGATAAGTTAAGTAGTGAACCCATTCAGCCTTTATCCCACCTAGTAGGAACATCATATTAAACCCTTTTGAGCCTTACATAAAACATTTTCCATCATAAATCATTCACCCAACTCCAGACAAGGAGTACAACCCAAAACCTTAACTGTCATACCCATATGTTTATGAGAATACGAAGGGCACAAGGAGGAAGAAATAGCCTAAAAGAAAGATTACAAGAAAATTACTAGAGAGATACAATGAAGACCATGGATTACGTTTCTAAGTAAAAGAAGTTAGTGGAAAACAAACATATCCAAAGATTAATCAAGAATATACCATTGATCAAGAAAAAAAAAAAAAAAAAAAAAGAGCTGAGCAAAATTGATGGAGGCCAACACAAAGGAAAAAATTTCTTTGCAATACAAAATTTGAAGACATCTTCCAAGAAAGAAGCAAAACCCTTAGTATTCTTCAAAAACCTTTTGAATCCTTTTTACATTTCCTTCATAAACCAATCTCAAAGCCAAGTTACAACCCATGACTTATCACTACGGTATGATACAAAGTCTAGAATAGGTGAAAGGATGCTAAAGCGAAGGACCTGTCACTTCATATGTGATTGACATTCTTTCCATGAGACTACTCTCATCCAGAAGTTTGTTTTTCAAGGTAGCATGTGGGATGTTCGTATTCTTTATTCTTTTCCCCATATATATGAGGTAAAATAATAGACCATCTTCTGAGAGATTCTTTTATGAGAGTATGACCAGTGAGGATTGAAAGTCGAGATTATCTGTCTAAAGGTGAACTATAGGGATTTCGTTTCTTGAATAGGAGAGTATATGATATTAACTAAAGTACACACATAAGCCATGGTTAAGAATTTTGTCAATTTTTACTATCTCTCAGCATAATCTATGAGTCTTTGCAACAATGAAGTTAGCAATGGAGACTCGTCCATTGGATTGAGCATTAAGTTGGTAAGGAATTTCTCTCTCTGAAAAATACTATCATTCTTGAACATGCTATTGATTGATTTTGTGGTTATATCACGAAAACCCCTCACGAGACTATAACTTCGTCCTTTTAGGGAACTTAAATGTTTAAACCTATTGCATATGGTAAATACAATCGCGATGCCTGCGAAAGTGAGTTAGGATTTTATTTTTGTTATTAGGATGTGATTTTAAACATTTATCTCTTTTTATCTTATTTGCTAAAAAACTAGCAAAATATTAGTTGGGGGTTATGATAAGTGCTCAAAAAGTGTATTTTAACCCTCAACTATACCTCTTAGTGGACTAATCGTATTTGTAAGTTATGTTTTATGACTTTACATGTGAAAAAGAGAGTTTTGCAAAATATTAAAGTAAAAGGTGCAAAAAGGAGCAATTTGGAGCATTAAGGATCACATGAGGTTCATAGATAATTATGGAGAAGGCCAAAGGTTTTAATGTAATGAAAATATAGGACTTTGGCCTGTTTTAAGGCTTATTTGGAAGCCCAAGCCAGATGGACCCGTTACTTGGACCAAAGCCCACAATTAAAGAACAAAAGATGGAGTAGAAAAGGAAAAACGGACCCATGCATCGGGACGATGATTTTCAAGACTAGCTTCGTAAGGCCCGGATGCATGAAGCCGACCTAACAGCTATACATCTTTAATGTTTTTAGAATTAGAAGTTGGAATTGGAAGGATGTCAATATGTAATAAGAAATTAGGTCCAAAAACCCATGTTTGAGATGTTTCTAGAGCTCATTATAACCCTTATATAAGAAGCTCCGCCCTCAATGCCAGTTGTAATGGCAATTCACATTCATTCTTCTTGTCTCCAGAACTTGAGGCAAAGAGAGGTTAATAATAAAATATTTGATTTTCACTAGCCAAGTCTTAATAAATTAATCTCTGTAGTCTTATGTTCTTATTTTCTTCTTCTTGTTCTTCCTTCTTCATAGAAGGATAACTTCTCCTTCAAAGGAGGAGATAAAGCTGGTGCCTAGGGTTCGAAGATTCTTTTGGTTCATGGTGTTCTCTAATCAGGTTAGTTATTTATGTTTTTAGTTATTAGTCTTATTGCCAACACCAGATGATGGAAATTTATGTTTTGTAATATAATATCATGCTAGTGTTCTTTATTTTTCTTATAGTAGTGTAGTTCTTTATAGTTATATATGGAAGTATTCTTTGTGTTGCCCTAGAAGGGGTAGCTTAGGGAGTGGCTGACTAGGAGAAGTAGTATTTTTTGTATATGTCTTAAGTGGTGATTCATTTAATGGCTGCCTAATTAGGAAGTACTCCTTGATGTTGCTCTCAATAATATATTGAATGGCTACCCAAACTTACATGAAAGGAAAAAGATATTAGTATCATAAACAGAGGAACAACCTTAATTAAGTAGAGATTGTTAATGATGTTTCGTCTAATAAGGCATCAACACTCTCTTGATTGTCTAATTGTAGTATATTTGTAAGAACAACCATGAAACAAAATGTCATAGATCAAAGATATTGGTGGATTCTCTTGAATTCACTCTCATATATTCTTTTATTTTTAATAGTTTAGCTTAGCATTAGTTTAATTTACAATCTCTACAACGCTTTTAATCCCTCAAACCCCTTTCCAGTCTGGCCCTTCACGACCTACTACAACTTAGAAATGGAACGATATCTTATTCATCTTTTACTCATTGAGGGATAATTAGGTTTTGATTCTTGTAATTCTGACCAACGACACCCATCATCCATCGTCATTCATATACTCATTCCATCATTCCCATTCTCATTAAACATTTGAATTAAATAAATATCAATAATCAACAAATTGCCAGGGTTGTTCATTCTGAGTACACCTATCAAATGTTGAAGCCGAGTTGGAGGTATCGATTCTTACTTCTGATTTTGTATCTTCACTAGACATTTTAAGATCACTAGAAACAATAAATTTTGAATGATTACACTACTTTTTTCTAGTATCAGAACTATTATCACTATATTCAGTACGATCATATAAAACATCATTTATAATACACGTATCGTAATTATGAGGTGGAGGAGAAGGAGTTCTTAGAGGAGGAATCCGAAGTCTTTAAATACGACCTCGAATTCTTAGCCAAAAATCCATGGAGGTAGTACGCCTAAAATTACCTAAGGTTTTTCTTCTAGCCATAACTGAAACAAGATAAAATTATAAATTCAAAAAACCTAAAAACCACTTTAGTATCGAAATTCAAAATATCAAAAAATTAGATGCAAACCCTAACCTTAGAAATAAGGAAGTCGGAGAATAGATAAACTAGAAACAAAACAAGTTCTAAAAAATAAATTTCTAACCTGTTTTAAGAAGATCTAGAATGTTTGATGAAAAGAAGTAGATTGATAAAGAAGAAACAAAATCAACTTTGGTAATAATCTTCAAAAGAGACAGAAATACTGATAGGTTTTGTGTAAGTTTTTAATTTTTGGGTTTTATAGATATGCACCCCTATTTTGAAATGAAATTAGACTTACAACCCCCAAACTCACACACCATGAAATGTCTCTGTTATCTAATGGTAAAATGTCCTAAATACCCTTGCGTGTGTAAAATTACCTAAATGTCCCCTTGACTTCAGAAGACCAAGTTTTTTTTTAAAAAAAAATAGAGCACACGTGTTAGCATCTTATGCACTCTAATCAATGGTCACGATTGCAAGACCAAAAATCATACCCTAAATTTTAACCAATAGTAATTTTTAGTAAGGTTTACTATTCTCTCTTATCTTCCCTTACATCTTACATCATCTTCTCCACTACTAACTCCTAAAATGTCGTCTACTTCTTGTTAATCCAAAGAACTTGTTATCATGGAGATCCAGTATCCGTTAAAAGGTCCAATACACACACGAACCTAGGTCGATTGTTCTATGGATGTAGACATTACAACAAGAACAACCCAGAAGCGTCTTGCCACTTTTTCGACTGGGTTGATAAAATCCAAATCGTTTATAAAACAAGGAAGAAGCATTAGAGGCAAGGTTGAAGCTTTAAAAGCAAAATATCGTAGACTGAAGATGGTGAATCGTCAATTGGAGTTGGAGGTGAAGAAGATCAACAAAGTCAAATGGTTGTTGGTTGTTTGCATTATTCTACTTTTGAAATTATGGTTATCTTAGAATGGGGGTGTTTATCTAGTTATAGGTTTATATTGGGGATGCAAGTCTAAATTAAAAATAGTAATGTTGGGGGTGTTTCTCTAATTATATATTTAGATTGGAGGTGCAAGTCTAAATAAAGTTGTGAACGTACTTGTTAGTTATTATAGCTGTGATGTCGTAGTTGTACTTCAGGTGTAATTCCTCTAGTTGTGGTTAGTCTTTACTAAAAAAAAGCAACTAGAACTTTGAGTTAGAACTATTTTTTAGACTTTCATTGAGTTTTGAATTAGGAATTAATATGTGAACATACTTTTTCATTAATGGTATGGAGTTATGAAGTTAGATTTTAGGTAAGAATAAATGATGTTAGTAGATTGAGACAAATATTGGAGACTGTGTTTTCTATTGTTTTCTATTGTTTTCTATTCTTGTAAATCTAACAAGTTCCAAGAAGAACAAAGACCTCTATAAAGACCTCTTTGTCTAGTTTGTTTAGGTGTAGGTTGTTTTATGGGTTATGTTGAGTGCTCTTGTCTGTGTTGAGCACTGTCAGGAATGGTTAAAGTGTTTTGAGTCTTTTGTTGAGTGTTGTCTTCAGTACTCTTGTTATGTGTTGATCACTCATTGAAGTGTTTATTCTGTGTCAGGCCCTATAAATGTTGCTCTAGTTTTAATATTAACTTGGGGTTTCAGTTTTAAGTTGCTTACCATTCTTGTATTAATCTTGTAACTAGAAATAACTTCATAAGAAAATTACCTCATGATCATAACAAATTAAAGGTCATAACAAATTAAAGACTCAAACAAAACAAAACCACCAAATTTCATAAGTAAAAATTGCATAAGTAACAACTTCACTAACATTTCATAAGTAAAAAGTGCATAAGCACTAACATTTGTGTCTGACAACTAACAAAAAACCAAGTGTCTACTAACAAGGCAACCAAGTGACAACTTCACTAACCTTCACTCCAAATGACAACTAACAAAAAACCAAGTGTCTTAGTATTAACAAAGCATTAGTTACTAACAAAAAACTTAAGTCCACTCCTATACCAACCCCCATCCCCATCACTTGGGTCTGACAACTTGGAACTTCTTCCTTGATGTTGGGAAGGGGCCGGGAGCAAGAGGAGGCAATCTTTTCTTAGTTACTTTGAATGGTGCAACCCCGCTTGTCCTGGTGGCACCCAAGGCTGAGATGCTGGTCCTGGTGGCTTAAAAGGCTGAGATCCTGGTCCATGTGGCCTTGGCCTTTTGGTTGCTATTGGTTCCCTGACAGTTCCCCCATCAGTAAATGCTACCTGGGCTGCTGCAAGCACACTAGTGGATGACTTAGCTAATTGCTTAGCCAAGAAATCACCAAATGTGTGCCTTTGTTCTGGTGCTTGATAACAAAACATAATATAAATATAAATATAAATTTAATGACTGTAATCAACCATATAAAACATAGGGAACATATGGCAACTTAACACAATTACAAAATAGGTTTATACCTTAAAAACTTTTGTAGTTTTTTATCTTGTTACTCTTGCTGGTTCAAAAGTCAGAGTTGCATGCTCAATTGCTGGTTTAAGAGTTGATGCTACAAAGCTTTCTTTCGATGCTTCAATTGGAGCTAATTCTTCACATTCTAAAGGCTGCTTACCTTTACAAGTCTTCTTCACATTGTGCCCTAGTTGTTTGCATTTAGAACAAACCTTCTTTGCTTGTGATGCTGGAGTGGAGTCTGGAGCAGGAGCAGGAGCAAGAGCTGATGCTTGTGATGCTTGAGTGGAGTCTGGAGTAGGAGCTGATGTTTGTGATGCTTGAGTGGAGTCTGGAGCAAGAGTTGATGCTTGTGAAGCTTGAGTTTCCTCTGGAGATTCATTGACATTCTTACCTTTCTTTACAGCAGGTAAACCTTTACAAGTTTTGGCATTGTGTCTTGCTTGGTTGCATTTTGAACAAATCCTCATTTTCTTTTTTAGTATAACTTCTTCATTTTCTCCTCTAGTCCTTGCCTTTTTGGGCCTTCCAATGCCTCTGAAATGTGGAGGTGGCATTATTTGTCTGTCAAGATCCTACATAAAAGATATATGTTAGTCATTTAGTAATTAGGAAATTGCAAAAACACTATTTCAACATATACTACAACTTACACAATTCACAGGCCAGTCAGACATATTTGCCATTGGCATGATGTGTCCCATGTAAGCAAGCTTGTAGGTAGACACCCAATAATAGCTACTACAATATTCTTTCAAATACACTCTCCTTAGATACAACACTGTCACTGCATGTACACAAACTATACTAGACAACTGCCACCTCATATAGCTGCACTCATGTTCAACTAAGTTCACACAAAATCTAGTTCCATTTTGAGTTTTCACAGTTACCACCACCTCATTGCTTGACTCCACATGATACCAATGGACTTTTTTAATCAGTTCTTTGATTCTCTTTTCCACTTGTGGGACTAGACCATCATTATCCCATTCCTTAGCATGTTCCCTCCTCTTGTACAAAAAAGACATTAACAATGTATGATACTTGTCAACAAAAGGAACTATAGGCTTATCCCTCAGTTCCAATATCCAATTGCTAAAAGACTCAGAGAAGTTGTTGGAAATATGATCATACTTTGAAGTTAGATCAAACTGTGACCTAGCCCAACATTCCACATTTTCTTTTAGCAACCATTCCTTGGCTTCCTTACATTATATTTCTAGCTTCTGCATACACTTATCAAAATCTATCTTCTTATAACACTTAGCTGCACCCCAAACTAAAGACTCTAAGTATTTTGCTTTAAAGTACTTTTTGAAATTCTTGAACATATGCCTAAAGCAAAACCTATGGGGATTTCTAGGAAATTCATGTGCCAGAGCCTCAACCAATCCTTTCTGTCTATCATAAATGAATGTCACAGGTTCAATATGTTCATCTAGTCCATACTTCTTCATTATATTCAAAAACCCCCTCCAACTATCTTTATTCTCAGACCTCGTTATATAAATGGCTATAGGAAACAAGCCAATTGTTTCCATCCAAGGCCACCATGCTTAATGATCTTAGCACTTTTCAGTGTTTTTAGAAGTTGACTTACTACGTGCTAAAACTCAATAATTCCTTACTCACTGTTTTTTTTTTCTTTGAGAATGTCAATCTAGTTCGAGTAGGGATTTCGTTCCAACTTCTAAGACAAGAATTTAAATGATCACAACTGGAATCTACACTTTGGAGAACTAAGTGAGAAGGATTTTATAGATAGATTTTTTTTACACAAGTTATCTAAAATTTGTAAGTTTGTTTATAGTTAAATGAAAGAAAGAGATAGATAGGGAAGGATTAATCCTACTCATGCAAGGCCTAGCTACAAGTCTTTTAGAAACAGGTCACTACCATCTCAAATCCCTAACATAATATACCTATCTCTAAACATATCATGCTAGCATGTAGAATTGAAATGATATTTCATCTCTGAAATATCATTCAACTCCTAGTTCTACTTTACAACAATTGATCAGATAATTGTCAATCTCTGTCATTTTGGGACAGGATGAAAAATAGAACCTAAGTCTTTTAAGTAGTGATTTTGGAATCCTAAATTTGTAGCATGATCCTCACATGAGCATCATTAACCCTCCCCTTGGGAGAGTTTTAGCTCATGATCCTAGGATTGAATTAAACTACAAGAAGATATGTGAAATGAAAAAGAAAGCGAATGAAACAAGAAAACTACAACCTGTTTACCTAAATGAAGAAGAGTTTTTAAAAACTAGAGAGAGTTCCCCCATTAACAAGTTACAAACTTTTTCTCTAAAAACTAAAAACTAAAAAAACAAAATTAAAGACATGGATGTAAATGAAAAGTAAAAGTCAAGGAAGTAAAAGCTTCTTACTCCCAAAATCAGCCCCCCTTTACATAAGAGAGCCTTTTTCTCTTCTCCCACGTGAAACACTCTTCTCTCATTTATTTTTCACTTATCCACAACTAACCCCCATTTAACACCTTTCATTTTTTTAGATAATCATCACCTAAATCCAACTAACTCATTAACTTCATGCAAGGTGTCAAATTTGCACCAATTATTTGCACCTTTGTCTTGACTTGCATGATGACTCATCAAATCTTATGGGCTCGCCTAGTGGGTCCACGTCGGTCAATCGATGGCAGATCCGGTCTTTTGGCATTTTTTACAACTTCCCGCCTATTTGTAGAGTTCATCGTGACCGATCGTCGGAGCAGCTCACTCGTCGCGATTCGAGTCCCGGGTTCAAGAGATATGAGCTTCGAAGTTTGATGCTTACGTGCACATAATCCCGTTTATTTGGATTCTGTACTATTTGAGTCTTTGGGCTTTAGTCCAAATTTGTTGGGCTTCACATGGGCTTGATCGGAAGGCATGTGTATACTCCCTATTCCGTGCTTAAATGCTGGCTTTATCATCATTTTACATTAGTTGCTCTAACCTGCAAAAAGCACGAAGATGCGATTATTTCATGATTATTAAGCACAAAATTGACCGAAATGTTATGTCTCTACAGGTTTTTATAATACAGTTTTGGGTGCTTATCACTTAAGCATTGCCCTCCATACTTCCCCTTCATAAAACATACATCTAGTCCTATGATAGGTCTACATCCATTCAAGAAACCATGCAAAGAAGCACGAAAACAAACACACATATCCTCAAATTCCAAAGTACCATCAGTTCTAGAATAACATGCTTTCGATCCTGGGTTACTATTCAAAATCTGTACCAAGTAAACAATACCCTTATTTAAACAGTGCAAACACTAAACACAAGAAAAAACACCAAATGATATACAAATAATAACTAACATACCTGATCACATATCACAGACACCATGCTATAACTTGCTCCATAGTCACCATGAATATCTTGCAAGCATTTCAACCTTGCATGCCAAGCAGTCTAATAGCTAATACTAACATGGAGACATGGTCTTGTATTGTACCTTCATCTGTGGTGCAATCTTTCTTGCAGCCTAATTTGCATCAGTCATCCCATTCTTCAGTTCTGGATCAACAGAACATATGTGTTCATTTACAAATGTTTTTAATCTCAATGTGAAGCCATCAGGCCTGAGTCTCCAATAAGAAACCCAAGGGCAGTCATTACCCTTGTAGCTACCCTTATATTTAGCTTTAATCATATACCTTTCATTGACAATCTTCATATCTACTTTAAATATCATCTTTATGCAATAATCTGAAATCTTATGCCTTAGAGTTGTAATGTCAGACCACTCCATGCCAACTTTCCATTCATCTGAAATTATTGGCATAAATATATCTTCTTCATCCACATACAGATTGGAGGTTTCATTAACAAACTTGTAAATCTCATCACTCCTTGGTTGCTGCCACTCTCTTTCTTCATCTGATGACTGTGTACTGTGGTATCCCTTATCAGGTTGAGGCTCCCTAAGTTGTCTACTTTGGTTTCTAAACCCAACTTTAACATCAATCTCTACTAGATTAGTAGTTTTAAGTCCTGATACATCCATATACTCTGACAGCTTAGTATCTATTTCTTCATCAGACAACTTATTAAAACTACTAAGTTCATCCCAGAAACTATCTTCCCCATCAACCACGAATACACCTTTACCCTTTCTACTATTCTTCTTTCCCTTTGCTTCACCCTTGTCTTTGTCCTTACCACTCTTCTTATTTTCCTTGCTGGCATTTCCCTTGTCATTAGAACTCTTCTTCTTTTGCTTGGATTTCCCCTTGTCATTTGCATTCAAAGCTATATTCTTAATCAATTTTTTGAACTCCATTAGTGTACACATTGCTTCATCATCTTCTTGGTATGCTGGAAATTTAGTGTGTTTGTTGAGGTGCAGGAACATTAGGCAAGACAGTAGACACATCACTTTCACCAATATCATTTTCCACAAATATATGGCAGTACCCATCATCATCAACAACTAACAAATCAAACATTCCTAAAAGCCCACTATCAATGTTTACATACACTTGTTTACCACTAACAAGGTAGAGCATCTTAATGTTCATATAATCCAACTTTGACATGTGACTAGGTAGACTAAAATCTGCACTGAAGTCTATCATATTCAAATATATAGTCACCATCAACATCAAACATTTCCTTAACTGGATATTTTGATTTGTAATGCAAATGTGATAATTCCTCCCCATTTCTTGTTTTTGAAAATAATCCAGCATAATGTATTTTCAGATTTTTCCTATCACCCATTTTTGTAACACAAACATAAATTTTAGACATGTCATGCCCCCCCCCCCCCTATTAACATACAATTTAGACTTACACCCCAACCACTGTTAACATACAAATTATGCGTACCCCCTTGTTAATATATAAAATAAACATACCCCCCCTCTTCCATGCATAAAAAATTAAATATTTTTATCGAAATCGTCAAACGTAACTGCATGCATAAAAATGATAGATCTTTATCGATTTCCAAACTACCAAATCAACATATTCCATCATAATACTTTAAAAAAAAACTCTAAAATGTAACATAATTACCTAAAAGTTGCAGTAAAAACTCGTCCTTGCTTGTCATCTTCAAGTCGTAACAGAATTTGCACCACTAAACAGTTCAAAATGACAACGAAGACCACTTTGTTATGAAGACTAATAATAAAACACCATGAATCCACACTCAAACAGCATGAATCCGCCCAAAAAATGACTGTTGGTTAAAATATATCGTCTGTTGGTTAAATGATTTTTTGTCTTGCAATCGTGACCGTTGATTAGAGTGCATAAGATGCTAACACGTGTGCTATATATTTTTCAAAAAAAAAACTTGGTATTCTGAAGTCAAGGGGACATTTAGGTAATTTTACACATGCAAGGCTTTTTAGGACATTTCACCACGAGATAACAAAGATATTTCCGCGATTGTGTGCGAAGTTTGGGGAGTCTAATATCACTGAATTTGGGGGCTAAGTCTAATTACGTTTCAAAATAGGGTGCGGATCTATAAAACCCTTAATTTTTGGTATTGCCTTTACCTTTTTTGTTTTCATGAAGGAAGAAGATAAAATGTTAAAGAGAAAGAATATTAGGATTTAAACGTACATACGTTATGGGCCAAATGATTGGGCTCCAGCAGTAACTATTTTATTTTTAAATTTTGAAAACCATTTTTTGTGTTTCATTCTCAAAAAATTCAAATTTTGAGAGTTGAAATTTGAAGATTTCGAGAGGGGACGATGTAGTGGCCAAATATCATACCAACCGATATTTTAACCTGTAATTTTGTCTATAAAATGAGATATCGACATAAGAGTCGATATCTCTCTTTCAATTGAATATTGTAGGAAAGAAGTGGGAAAGAAGAAAGATGAAAAGATGTCACAAAGTTATTGGATGTAGCCATATGAAGCAACTATAAAAGGACTAGATGCAGAAGAGAGAGAGGAATAATTTTCATTTTCACATTTTCATTTATGTTTTTCACATTTAAGGAAAGAGAAAGATAGGTATTGGTAGATTGTAAAACTCCATTGCTGATCAATAAAAAAAAAACTCCATTAAACTTGAGTGATTATCTTGATTATTACAAGGGTGATCCACAATAAGACCACTAACATACACACAGATTTATCGTAATTTCGTTTTGGCAAATAATTGGAATCCCATAGCGAGAAACTTATAAAAATCTTAGAATTACATAAGCCATATACAAAAGACTGAATGATTGCTTAGAAGATTTGTAAAAAAAAAAAAAAGACACGCGCATTTAGCTTTAGAAAATTAGTTTAAAACAGATGGAAAAAACTACAAAAGCAAGGAATTATTTAGAGACTAATAAAAATAGGGGCCAAAAAGGCATAGGAAAAAAGAAAATTGTCGATCACCACTCAACAACAACAATAATATTTATTGTACATTGTTTAGATTTATTTTTTTATTTTTTTATTTTATTTTATTTTTCTATTGTTTAGACTTTAAATTTGTGGATTTATTGTCTTCACTTTGGCATTTATTTCAATTGTTTTCATTTTATCACAAAATTTCAATTAATATCTTAAGTAGTTTCAAAACTAAATTCATTACAACAAACAATAAAGATTAATACAGAAAAACATTCAACACACTAAAATTATCATGGATTAACTTAACGATAGAATTCAATACGCAAAGATAAATATGTGTATCAAGGAAATGGGGAATTAATGTTTAGAAAACATACCAATGAAAATATGAAATATTGAGATTGAGAGTCTTGTTTCTCTCTTTTCTTTTTATTTCCCACCATTACACCAATGAACTAAGGTTTTATAACACATACGAAAAGTGATGATTCTATGAATACGTACATAAAGAAGAATAAGGTAGAGGGATTTTCTTTTTTAGGTGTTACGGTGGGGTTTTGGACTTCGGTAACAAATATATTATTTTTTTCTTATAAATAGTAGATGTTATTATATATAGTAGTTTTTTTTTTGGCAAAACTTGAGGGGTTGTGAGTCAATAATCCCTTATTGTATATGCCGCCCTTTGGTGTTTAATATATAAATTAAATTCCAAATATACAATTGTTAACTAAATATTTTTTTTTTTTTTTTTTTTTTTTTTTTTTTTTCGATAATCAATATTAAAAGTACCCAGCAATATTTAAGATTTGAAGATTTGATTAGTATTATATATGGTTTTACAGAACTTAATACAAGCCCTAATTGTTTACTCGATCATATATAGACCTCACATGCTCTAAAGAGATCCTTTAATTATCTGGATTAGAGACTAATCTACTTGCTTGTCTAGCTGTTTGTTTTTTCCTTGTCTTCCATGTACGGTTCAGTAGTCTACTTACCAACTTTTTTACTCCATTTTCGATCCTGTAATACATCCATTAAACAAAGTTCAGTTATGTTGACTCTTTATACATTGTACTTGCTCAACACATTCTATCTACAAACCATCAGTAATGATACACAGACCTACTTAACTGACCTACTAATGGTAACCATTGATTTACATCATATCGAGATATGTGTCCGTGTGTATTTCAATGCAAACCAACGTTATCCAAATAGTGTGTCGCAATAGTAGGTCTAAAAAGTAGGTCCGTGTAGCACTACTCTACACATTTGCACATAAGGCATATCTCTTGTATCCATGTATCCTTTAGCCACAACTTCGTAAACTAGTATGACAAAAAGATAGATATGGCACTCTCGTCCCTATTTCCTAATAATATCAATAATTGAGGCTCATATATATAAACATTTCTCCATTTGTCATCACAAGAGTGCAAGATTGATCTAGGCATCTAGCTTGCTGATGTGCATGCCTTAAAATAAAATGTGATTTTACAAATAAAACAATATTCACTTTATGTTCAAAGCATGAAATGAGTAGAAACACCATTACACCAACTAACACTCCTCATTATCTAATAATTTTTTGTTACATTAATCATAATTAATTATGTATTAGAGACTTTGATGTTGTAGAATGGATTGTCAAACCATAGTAATCTAGAGGTCAAAACACTATTTTACAACTTCTCCAACAAAGCATCCAACATTAGCTTTCATAATGTTTGTGAGGGTAAGGACTAAGGACACACCAATTAGTAAATGTCCAATAGAAGATAGATGTAGCTTTTAATAAACTTGGATTGCCCAATATATATTTATTTAATTATATGAACTCTACTTAAAGTGACTCCAAAATTACTCCATGTTACTGCTAAATAAAACGAATAAGAAGCTGATTTTTGGTGGAGATGTTCTCCACACAATAGAGATCATTCTCACACAAAATCAATTCATTTGAAGATGTACAACCTTGTCAAAAATTGTTTCGAATGTAATGAAATTATCCAACGGCTCAGATTTTTGTAATTTCATAAAAACTTTTAACAATGTTAAACATATATTCAATTGAGTTGATTTTTTGTGAGGGTGTCGTCCATCATGTGATGTATATTTCTACAAAAAATTAGCCCTCAATTCGATCATCTTGTAAGTCCACTTAGTTTTTAGGAGTGGAGTAACTTTGGAGTAATTATTAGGTGGAGTTCATATAACCATTCCCAATATGGGGATACTCGATCTCAGAACATCGGCTTGTGAAGTATGGGGGCAGGAAGTTAAGCAACTTGTGTATGTACTCCCGAAACAATGGTGTATTGTAAGATTTTTTGTACATTGTTATTGAAACTTAGAAACTAAGAAAAGTCAACACATTTTATGTATATCCAGCAGCCTGAATTATAAGCTCACGTGTCGCTCGTTCTATATATGATCATAAAACTGTATTTCAAATGGATCATAAATAAAAATCTCTACACTATATGATACTCGGGTTTTCAGGAACCACCTCTCCACTACTGAGTAGGCAATCTGTGATCTCCCTATTTGCTCCTATCCACTAATTCTCTCACTAAAATTAAAATAAGTCACCTTTTATTAATAATTTAGAAAAACCTCTTTAATGTCACTTAAATAACATAATTATCGCCTCCTCTCTATAATTACAATTAGAATCCGAAGAAATCATGCCTAAGGTTGAGTCTAATGGTTTTGGACTCTTTATCTTTATTCCTCAATTTAATAGTATTTTACAGATATAGATAAGGAAAATGGGTCCATTGGTTTTAGAGGTATAGAATGAAAACCTCAACAAACCACTCCACTTGAACTAGCTTAGAATACAAATAAAGAAAAAAATAATAAAGTAAGTCATACCACTCCACTTGAACTGACATGGAATAGAAAAGTAAGTCATACCACTCCACTTGAACTGACGTGGAATATACTATGTATCTCAATAATACTCCCTATATATAAAAAGTAAAATACAGATAGAGAGTGAAAACCTCCACTTTGGCCTCCACTTTTTGGGAGAAAAAGAGCCATTGGACTTAGCCTAACTATTGATATCAAATGACAGTTTCAAGACTTCAGAAAAAACAAAAAACGATAGCACGGTTTGCATACTGGTGTCACAATTATTAGAGTGATAGAAATCAAGGCTTAAAATATCGAATTCGGTGAATATTTCAATGTATCCAAAAACTGATATATATCGAAAATATCGGAGATATCTATTTTTTTTTGTTGACCAGTCAAAATTTTGTTTTGTATGTCGATATATCAAAAATATCGTCGGTTATATCAGAAATATCATCAATATATCGGTCAAAGTCAACAATATTTGGTCAAATTCAACAATTTATATCGTATATATCGTATATATCGGTCGATATATATCGTTATATCGGAAATTGTGATATATAACAGGAAAAAAAGGATTCAATATTCGGTTGAGATATATCGAATATATCCATATCGGTGTACCAAAAATATAATATATATCAGTAATATATCAGATATATTGGCAATATTTTGGCCTTGATAGAAATGAGCAAGGGGGAGACACTGGATTTTGGCAAATCACTAGTACACTGTTGGTAAAAGTGCACACCACGCCCACTTTGCCTTGAATTTTCGTACAGGTTCCCTAAAGTAAAAGGTTTAAATGTATAATTAGTGCAAAGATGAGAACTATTAGGGATGTGAAGGTCATTTGGTAATTTCATTTTAAATTGACCTTCACAAAGCATTTACTGGAGAAAACTTGGGTCCACATCGATTGAAAATACAGTGCAAGGAAAGGTAGTGCTGTAGCCTGTGCAAGAGGAAGCTTGTGATTTTATGTGCGCTGTGTTCTCCTCCGATCATTGAAAACCATGTGCAATATAAAACTTTGAGATATTTTTGTTTCCTTCACAAAATGAAATATTGTATAGACAATTATACACGCTACTTCAAAAAAATAAAAATAAAAAATACATCAAATATATCAATTGATGAGCGTGTAGTTATTTTTAGTAGGATACACTTAGTTTCCTAAAAAAAATTATTGATCTTGTTTGATCCTATAAGCAATTTTTTTTTTCGATAATGAGTTTTATAAACTAGTTGACATAAGTTGTGATTTAACACTTTCTAGTTAGAAAGTTGAATGTGAAAAAATTTGAGAAAACAAGAAAGCGAGCGTGGTTTCGGTGGATACAATATTTTAGTAGTGTTGAAAACTTGTATGTAGTGGCACATCGGCTCACCTTGAAATAAATTTCTGGCTCTGCCCCACTGTAAATAAGTGTTTAAAATAAATTTAATAATGTAATATCGTCATAAAAAATTGAGTGACAATTTTTGAAAAGCTATTACTGCACAAGAAATTTTTTATAAACTTGTTATCGATCAAATTATTTGACCTATAAATCAATATCTATAATCAACCTATGTAGTGGTTCCTTGTGCTATCACATTAGTGTTATGCTAGTCAAATTAGCTTCTAAAAAAACATATATTGCTAGTTGAGGTCACAGTTTGGGATTTCAAAATTATTAGAATTTTGGAAATATGAAAAATTGAAATTCACAATATTTTGACCCGTATCATATTTTGATTTCGATGAATTTTGAAATGATCAATATTTTAATTCTATATTGTTTATTACGTTTTTTTTTAAATCAAAATATTTGGTGGAATTCTGACATTCCGTTTGGAATTGTAAACACTGGCTGAGGTATGCGGAGGTATAATTTCATATTGGACATGTTCCATGCCTATATACTATACTAGAATGGTGCACGTGTTATGCACGCCTTTCTCTCTCCTCTCATCCAACCATATCTCTTTTTTTTTTTTTTTCTTTCTCTCTTTTAAATAGGGTAAATTAGATAAATAATAAAAAAAATATTGAGGCAAATAACAAATGACCAAGCAAGGAGTATATAAAAAATAATAAAACATTGTTGCCCACTAGATAAGAGGCGTAATCTTGTAAAGTACTAGTGTCATGCACGTGCTTCGCATGTTTGGAATAACACCATATTAGTGGGACCTAGTTGGTGATGATTTATATTTTTTTTAGTTTCATATTTATCTTTCTATTTCAACTATTATTACTATATATTATAGAGGTTACTATTGGTATTTAAAAAAATACATGTGGGCAAAATAGTAAGATTGAAGAAATTTAGAGTTACGTAAAAAAAATATTTTTTTACTGTTGCGAGACTGTAGATAAGAGTTGTGATTTTTATAATAGTTTTATAATAGTTTAGATATTATATTATAAAGGCTACTATTAGTATTTAAAAAATACATGGGGCAAAATAGTAAAGTTGAAGAGATTTAGAGTTATATAAAAAAATATTTTTTACTATTGCTGGACGGTAGATAAGAGTCGTGATTTTTATAATAGTTTAGTATATTATAGAGGTTATTATTGGTATTTAAAAAATATATGGGGGCAAAATAATAAAATTGAAGAGATTTAAAGTTATATAAAAAAAATTATTTTATTATTGTAGAACTGTAGGTAAGAGTTGTGATTTTTATAATAATTTAATATATTATAGAAGTTATTATTAGTATTTAAAAAATATATGGAGACAAGATAATAAAATTAAAGAGATTTAGAATTATATAAAAGAAATATTTTTTTCTTGTTGCAGGACTGTAGATAAAAGTCGTGATTTTTATAATAGTTTAGATTTTAGATAGCAGACTCAACTCAAAGCCATGAAATTTCAAAGGCCAATATTGGACGTCACGACTTTAACTGTCAAACTTCAATAATAGATCTTTGGCTTTTACTCTTTTCGATATAAGGACGACCACTAAAAGTGGAAGGGGGGCTAGTGTGCTGGCACATCTTGTTGGAATCTCGAGACAAAATACCATACGTCACCTATTGACCTCAATAGTGGCCAAACTCATCACACTGGAAACCTTCCAAAATATTGGTAAATCCAAAATTATTGTTTTTTTACTTTGATAAAGAGCTCCTCCAATTTAATTAAGGCAGCTCCAAGCTCGCTCATGACCTATATAAATGTGAATAACTCTAGCTAATTGCTACTGTACCTTAGAATTGCCAAAAATCACTGCCCTGGAAGAGATACTAGAGAAATATAGCAAAGTCTTAATCATGGGAGTAACTTCTCAACCACCTCACATAGTAATCTTCCCGTTCATGGCTCAAGGTCACACCCTTCCTCTACTCGACCTTTCGAAAGCATTTTCACGTCGAGGTATCAAAGTAACAATCATCACTACCCCAGCTAACGCTACATCAATCCAAACGTACATAGTTGAGCACCCAAATATCCATCTCAAAGAGATATCATTCCCTTGTGTTCATGACCTTCCAAAGGATTGCGAGAACACATCCCATCTCCCTACAATGGACCTTTTCCTCTCTTTTCTTAATGCCACCAAACTACTCCAACTTCCCTTCCGTGGTGTGTTACAAGACATGTCCGATTCAGAGTGTCTTCCTTTATGTGTAATCTCTGACTTCTTCTTGGGTTGGACACTCGAAACATGCCGTTCTTTTGGCGTCCCTAGACTCGTGTTTCATGGGATGGGCGTGCTATCTATGGCTATCAGCAAAACTGTTTGGGTCCATCAACCACACCTGAAGGCAACATCAGATTCTGAGCCGCTGCATCTGCCTGGTCTAAATCTTCCATTCACACTCACAACGGCAGACTTGGCCGACTCTCTCCGCACCCCAAACCATGATGATCCTATGTCAAGATTTGTATCGGAAGTCGGACAGGCTGACGTAGAGAGCTGGGGGATTATAGTGAACAGCTTTTTTGAGCTAGAACAGCCGCATGTCAGTTGTTTCGAGTCCTTTTACACGGAGGGGGCAAGAGCTTGGTGTTTGGGTCCACTTCTACTGTACGACGAGAATTATAATAAGAATAAGCACATGCAGGAGAGGGAGAGAATTACGGACCAATACACAACACCCATGTGCATCAAGTGGCTGAGTAAACAAGCCAAGCCAGCGTCGGTGATCTACGTGTCGTTCGGAACCCAAGCTCACGTGTCCGACGCCCAACTGGATGAACTGGCATTTGGATTGGAGATTTCAGGATATCCATTCTTGTGGGTGGTGAGGTCTAATACATGGTGCCCACCTGATGGACTAGAGGAGAGATTGACGACCAGGGGTTTAATAGTAACTGAATGGGTGGATCAAAAGCAAATATTACGACATAGAGCTATTGGAGGTTTCTTGAGCCATTGTGGTTGGAACTCGGTGTTAGAGAGCCTAAGTGTTGGCGTTCCAATTCTCGCGTGGCCTATGATGGCCGAGCAACCTTCAAATGCTAAGCTTGTAGTTGACGGATTCAATGCTGGGGTAAGAGTCCCAGTGGACATGGGGTTGCCGCCAGAAGACCGCACTGTAGAACGAAAGGTCATATGTAATAGTGTGAGGGAATTAATGGGTGGAAAGAAGTCAAATTATGTGAGAGAGAGAGCACAAGCATTAGGACAACCGCGGTGCGAGCTGTACAGGAAGGTGGGTCGTCTTACGATAGCATGAGCCAACTGATCGACAAGTTATGCACTGATCATGCTCAAAACTAGTCCCTACTTCTGTTCAAAAAGTTTGTCTTATATCATGACTAATTGATTAGTGTTATATATTTGTTTCTACATGGATGAGCACTTCAGGTGATTTCAGTACAAACCAAAATGGCATGAGAACGGAGTTCTGTAATTTAGTTAATGAGTGATATTTGAATTCTTCAAGTTTTGTTTCTTCACTCCATTGCTTTGAATAATTCAAGGATCTAAAATGAGGGCACTACTCCAGTACTCCTTATTAAAGTAGGTTTTTTCTTTTTAGATCTGTTGGCATTTTGAAATCAGATCTTTAAGACAACGTAGTCTTTGTAAGATAGTTAAGAGCATCAATACATCATCAACACATTTGTAAAATCCATTTCCAATGTGCACAAGTAGCAAAAAAATTGGTAATTTGTGGCTCTAAATCCTAGTGTCGCAATTACCAGAATCCAAACAAAATTCGTGAGAAGCACAGGACAAGTTCAACCGTCTCACGTTGGGAGGAGACAAACTCAATGGTTCAACCGATGTGATTTAAAATCCCAAATCAGATACCTAAAGTCTTGGCTCGTTGGGGCCTCTCCACTTGATCACCAGTTGTTTTTAAGTTGGATGCCAAGATTTAATAGAATTGTCTAAAAAAATGAAAAAAAAAAAAAAATTCTAATATAAAATCACACGGAGATCCGTCGGGCTTTTGTTTTTCTAATATATATACAATTTTGAATTTTCATTTTCATTCACCACTTCATGCCAAACTCTTCCAATCTCTCATCTTTACTCTCAATCATAAAACATGGATCGTAGAGTTGTTGGTCATTGATCGGTTTCTACTTTTTTCCAGTTGATGATGAAAACTTGTGTCGAAGCCTATATTCGTGCAACCACTGAAATCAATCATGACATTAGTGTCAATCTTTCGACCCAGAACTCGATTTTGAGAGAGAACTTGGGACATCTTCAAACAAGTGGAGGGTAGCGGAGACAGAAGTGTTGAGTCCATTTTGGCTCGTTTTTTGGAGATTTGCAAACTATGTAAGAAATCTCTTGAGATAGGCTTATGGAGCTATTAACACTGAGGAACGAAAAGAACTGCGGTGAAATGTATGTTTGAAGAAATAAGAAAAGAATAATTTACTCATAATAAAAAGCGTTGAAGTTTAAGATATAGCAACACCTTTTGACATCTCCATGTTATTTGTCAAAAAAAAAAAAAAAAAATCACAATAGGAGAGTATCAACAACGCAATTTTCATTTTCACTTCCACAAAAATATAAACAAAAAAGTACCATTTTCATCTTATGCTAAAATTACGTTTTTTCTTTTGGACGGGAGAAGTAGTGTTGTCCCAATATTTTTTACTTAAAATGATATCTAAAATGATTTTTTTATATAAAATAATATCATTTTTTGTTTTATTCTAAAAAATGAGATGGCTAAACTTTCTTGTCCCAACCATTCTATAATTTCCACAAATTTGATTTCGTAGTTTCTAAGTTCTAACAATTGCTAGAGATAGAAACGGTTTTAGAACGCATTGGAGAACAAAATTGCCAACCTTTTTCCATCGGTCACATCAAAATATGTCACATTAGAATCACTTTTGGCAATACGCGCGTTGATGATCCTCTCAAGTGATGTTTGAATTCTTTTAGCTTCGTCGTTTCGCTTTATTGCTTTGTATCATTTCAAAGATCTTAAGCCAAGAAAATTATTATTAAATTATGTGTTCTTTAATTACTCATCTAGTTTAAGAATCTTATCTTTGATATGGTCGATAGTGTGGATCTCAGGTTAATCCTTATGATATAATTTTCTTTCTTTACCTTGTTATTCATTTAAAAGAAACCAACATGAGAACAAATTGACAACCACATCCTATACTGAACTGCGACGCAGGTGCCAAAAGTTACATATATCATATATGTAACGGCTGTAAGCACACTGCATTATGGTACGTAAAGAGATGATGTCTTCCATTTTGCGCTAATTCTGGAAGAATGCCAAATTTTCTGCCCTTTTGTGCTCATTTTCCTTTAAATATAACCACCAGTCCATCACTGTCTTTTCTCCTTTATTTATTTATTAATTCTTTGAAACTTTTACGGGTCAGGCAGACCCATCTATCTAATAAAATATAATGGTGTGAGGCCCAAAAGACCCAATCCAACGGCTGCAATCATTTTTCAACAAAATATGACATGGCAGAAAAAGCTGCTCCCCGCTAGTATGTTGCTTCTATCCACAACATCTGGATCCATGTGATTAGATCTTATTTTCTATCTGCCCTAACTTCCTCCATCACTCCCACCCCTTTTCTCATCGAGAACCCACTACTGAAGAGAGTATTCGCCTCAGTGTCGAGAACTCGCGACTGAAGAGAGTCATCCGCGATTTAAAACCAAGTATCCATGTCTCCTCCCTTCTAATTTTTTCGTTTTTCATTTTTCTATGATTTAAAGTGTGATTTTCTTTCCACAACAACCACGACCTCATAGTATTCGTCCAAAAAACTCAGATAGTGGAACTGCGTATTTCATATTGGCCTTTCTTTTATTTGTTCATGCATGCTTTTTTCATTCTGTTTATCTAACAGAAAATAGCATCCGAAAAAACTGTAGAAGAGGGGTTAAAAAGAAGGTGCAATTTTTTGTAATCTTTGAGGCACGAGCCTTCTACTCTATATCATCATCATCACTTCGGTATTAGATTCTTGCTTTTCTATATGCACAATTTCTTACCATTATTAACTAATTTCCATAACTAATTTCTATTTATGGAAGTCTAATAGGTGTATTGAGCACAGAAAAGTCTAAAACTGATGAGGAACTCTTGGAAATGTCCCGTACCTGGAATATTGTTGGTAAGTTTAGATTACATATTGCGTTAATAAGGAAGTTGCGCAAGTTCAGCTTGTATTGTACTATTTTGTTACAACTTTTGTGGTCTCACACAGTTTATGAAAGATGACCTGCAACATTAGAATAATATTCCCTTCTTGATGCAAATGTGCAGGTGTTGATTTAATAAGTGGTGTCTCTTGCACTGCCCCTTATGAATGGGTAGACAAAACTGGTTCTGACTGGGAGTTCCTCAACAAAGGAAGTGAAGACGGAAATTTTCATGTTAGTGGTCTACTTTTAGTGCAATAGACTTGTTTTGATGTCGATAGTTCTCACTGTTTTTCTTTTTGTGTAATGAAGGTTGTTGCCTATGATTTTGGGATCAAGCATAACATTCTACGGCGTTTTGCATCATGTGGCTACCTTGTACATGGCCAGTCAAAATGAAATTTAGCAATGGACCTGGGGATCCTTCAGCAGTGTCTTATGTTGTTGAAATATTGAAGGAAATGCTTGGAAAGGTTCTTGTTTTTGGCATTTGCATGGGACATCAATTACTTGGCCAGGCATTGGGTGGTAAAACGTTTAAAATGAAGTTTGGTCATCATGGAGGAAACCATCCAGTCCGTAATGTCCCGAATAGTCGTGTCGAGATCAGTGCTCAAGTATGTTAAACAAACTAACAAAATACTCAGTTGCTCACTTTGGATTCATTTTATCAAATTTGTAAACTTGAGTATCTTTTGATTAGTAATGAGGCATTTGTTATTCATTGTACTCCTATAAACTTAACACTTTTTTAGTGATATTTGTATCCATAAAAACTCCATTGATACTTAAAGTGTGTGTGTCTGGTAGCATATGTTTGTGTTTTTATTATATCGTTGCAATTGTTAGTAAACAACTTCTGACTTGTTAGTTTCGTTGAACGGGTGTATGTCATGTTTTCACTAAACAATACCATGTCGTGAACACAGAGCGAACTATTCTATCGACTTTTACTAAAGAATATCGTGTGTTTATCACTTATTGTGGGATACGCCTGTTTTCGGTAAGATACCACCCTGCAAGGAAATAAAGGAAGTCCCCCAAAGAAAGAACTATATACTGATGTTTTTTACTTTTTGGTTACTCATTCATGTTCTTTCGTAGGTACAGAATTCAATTATGCAGTAGATCCTGCATCTCTTCCAAAGGGTGTTGAAGTAACTCGTGTTAATTTAAATGTTGGGAGCTGTGCTGGCCTTGCATTCCCTGTGTTAAACATCTGCACATTTGGACCGGATTTATTGAATGACAGTTAGCCTTTTAACACGATCCAAAACATTAGAAAGTCGTCAAATAATGGGGAGTTTCTGTCCAAATTACCCCTCAGGTGGTTCAAGTTAGTGTCATGTCAAGTTTTTCAACCTAATAATCATTCTTAACCATGAATGGAACAATAGCCAGTATAATACAATCAAAAGGGGGGGAGTTCAAGTTTAGGCTGTTTCTACAGAGTTAGTGCATAGCGACTCTATATATATCAAGAAATGCACGACACGGGCATACCCTAGTTCCTTAAAACCTATACCACTTGGCACTTGGCCACTTACATCCTCACTCACAATTACATTTAGCCTTTCATCTAACTGATCAGGAATGCAATTCGTAATATTTCTATCTTCCATTTCGCAGCTCTGTTGTTTTTTCTATAGATGTGCTGCTTTTTTATAGAGAGAACTACATTTTCATAATACCATGGGACTGGTTTCTTACCTTGAATGATATTGACTCCCCTCATAAATTAGAATTAATTCTAACATGCATGTAGTTGTCTCCCTAGCTGCTACCTTTTTCCAGCTAGTATTCCATTTAACTCTTGATCTCTTGCAGTATGACTTATCTCATCGTGCCACTACCTGTATACATTAGAAGCACATTTCCTTCACTGTCCCTTTCCTTTTCTTTGGTATCTATCTCGTTAATACACCACTACATTCGTCTTTCATGCACTACTCCTTGCATAGTTCACCGCATGTGAATTGATCCATATTGCTAACAAAAGACATCACATACCTACTGAAATGGCTTCAATGGTTTATTCCTCAACTTATTGGCAAGAAGGCTACAGGTTCACTATAAACACATGGATTTTCTCACCAGATTAAACACAGATTGAATACTGAATGTAGTTCAACCTGATGATAAATCATCCCTTTTATATATGTTTTTTGCTTTTGTTGGTAAAATGTGGTGTTAGAACATCTTTAGGAGAGAAACAAAAAAAACACCAAATTTTTTAACCAAACCAAACACCAAACCAAAAAAATACCAAACTAATTTTAGGAGCAACATTAAATTTTCGACATCAAATGACGCGGTTTTGGATAAACCGCACCATATAGCCCACGCAGTTTTCTCAACACTGCGCACTGAAACCCGTCTCACAGGCCCAAGTCCACGCGGTTTTCCAAAAACCGTGCGGTGTTAAAAACACCGCGTGTTATTTCTATAAAAAGATGACCAAAACCGCGCGATTCAATCACTTTTAACTTTTCTCTCAATTATAAACTCTCTCCTTAGTAAAAAAAAAAACAAAAACCTACCTAAACTTTTGAAATTTTATATGGATAATTTTCAACCTTTCGACGGTGATGACGATATATATTGGCAAGTACAAAAACGACATTGGCGATGAAGTAGAGGTATAAAGTACAAGACGGTAGGGGAGAAGAAGTCGAGGATGTCGCGCCGACTGATAGACATCTCTATGTACTTAATTATCAAATGAACGACTTCAATTGACAATTTAATTCCGGTAAAACACTTAATATGCAAGTTGTATCTTTTACACATGATACAAAATCGTGTCGAGTACAGTGGCTAATTCTCAGGTAATTAATTAGTTTTCACTACACCAAAACAATTTTTTTGTGCGTCACAAATAATTTTAGTGACACCATTTTGGCGTCACAAATATTGTCACAATTTGGCGTCAATTATTTTTGTGACGCCATTTTGACGTCACAAATATTTGTGACGCTAAAATGGTGTCACAAATTAGTAACGCCAAAATGGTGTCACAAATATTTGTAACGTCAAAATGACGTCACAAAATGTTAGAAGTCACAAATTTTGTGACATCATTTTGGCGTCACAAAATTTATTTTAGAAAAAAATAATAATAATTAGTTGTTATACATCCAGATAACAACCAATTATTATTATTATTATTATTATTATTCAAGATACAACTTGCCCTAGCCACCACCGGTTACTATATGAACTAGCCAAGATACAACTCTTTTTAAAAACAATCCATTCCATAAAATACACAATCACACCGTCAATCCCATTCAAGAATAAAACATTCATTCCATCACTCAAAATTATCAGGTCATTTGTAAACACCCTACTTCAATTTTCTAAGCGAAAAGTACAATACAAATCACATGTAAACACCAAGTACTTCAATTTTCCAAACGAAAAAGTACATTACATTATGCTTACAACTAGCTAGAAAGAAAGTCTTCTTATTAGAAAGTGACCAAGTGGCAATATCGACCACCTCCGTTCTTCAAGGTCGGCAACAAACAAATGCCACAAGTATTACCTATTTCATTTAACAAAAGAGTTTAGATAGACTTCTACCTTAAAATGTAACGAGAGATATATACAACAATATTTCAAACATACACTCAATATGATAATTAAGTAAAAAGAATAACTACTTCTACACTTTTGACCAGGAAATTTACAACTTTATAATATGTTACGTGGACACGCCATATTTATAAGAATAATCCGTGTTTATCGATCCACGTATCCGTGTTAGACACATGTTGTATGCGTTATACCTCAATTTTTGATATTTTGCCACGTTGGATACAGACATGTGGATCCACGTCAATGTAACTTAGCTTTTATGTTCAGTATGTATCTTGTGCATATCCACCCTAGCTATACTCTCGAAACCAACAGAGGTGCACCAACGATAAGCCAAAGAACAAGCACAGACAAGACCAAGCCTTTGAAAAATCAATTTCTTTGGTTTCTGTTAGAAATAGGTGGATTTTATATTAAAAAAGTTACAGGTAAACGTGTAAAGCTGAAACAGTTGGGAGGGAACTTGTTCATTTCTTACGAGAAGCACAAATACACAAAGGACTCGAATATATTTGTCTGAACGAATTTGATTATATACACAGTAGGGTACATATCACATGACTAACCTTGAGAACTTCAGGCAAAAGAAGCGGACATTCTTTCAGACACTTTTCAAGGAAGAAATCATGGCATCGGATAACCTGCCACAAAAAATATCATTACTAGATGATAGACATTGGTTTGGAACAACAAGTATACAATCCTAAGCTATTAGCTGACACAAGTTTTGCAAGGTAACGAAGAGGGGGTATGACCGCACTTGATAGGAACAAAATCAAACCTCATCTATGCTCTTTGTAGTTTGTAGTTTACAATGCATCACATGCCAATTCGGTTCAAGAACCTGAAAACAAGAGAAAGTTAAAGTAAGTGCGCAAAAACATTGAAAACTCACTTTGATCGCCCAATTTCTCTATATAAAAACAGACACTTGTTTCAGGACCAGAGCCATGAAGTATGGCTTCACCATAATAGCAAAAAAAAACAGCGGATAAAAACCAATCGTCATCGCTTTACCAAATCCAAGGAACAACGTGACAATACTTTTCGACCAACTATAGGTTCTCCTGGTGTAATCACTCAAAAATAGCATACGAAAGAGAAATAAATCTCACCTCAAAGGTCAAATAGTGGAGAAGACTATTAATAAATTTAAGCATGCTGCAACAAAGCAGTGATGACCGGGTAATACCAGTTCCCCGTGTTTTAAGGGCACGAACTCCCTGCAAAATTATACCTATATTAAATACAAACAGATATTAGATCTTTTGACCGAGCTGAATGATTATGCCAGAGCCATACCTGATGATTTTGCCACGCCCCACATAGTTAGCGGTTCACATGTTCACAATGGAACAAGAAGTGAAAAATCAACTCGATACTTTTGAGGAGGGCTTTCTTGAGATAGTGAGGGACAGGGGCCATTGAACCTGCATCACCATCCAAGAACCATATACACAGAAAATAAATAAGTTAAAATTAAGATCATAAAAACTGAAAATTCCAAGTATATGTCACAGACTTTAAGGAAGGGTTATGAGACACTATGGTTTACCAAAGGGATAACAGGTTTCACGATGAAAAAAGACAAGAGAGACCGAAAGATTAATTAAAAACCTTGTAAATCAAAGAAAATGTTTCCAGGCCAATAACGCTTATTGGCTCTTCTAAACCATTACTATCCGAAACAGGTCTATTGACATCAAGATCTTTCAGGGTGCTCAACCTTTTAAGCAGTGAGGATTTTTCCTACAAAATTAGACGAAAACCAATGAAACTGGATGCCATACCAAACATGCAAAAAATGTTATAGGGTAGTCTTTTACCACACAACACGTGAGGTCCTTGTGACAAGGATCTGCTGCAGCAGCTGTGGTCCGCAAAGCAAGTTCCAGGAGAGACTAATTTACCATTTAAAAGAAAAATTAGAACCAAGTTGTCCATTCGATACGTAATCTGATTAACAAGAATTGCCTATGAAAACATAATTAGCAAAAACGGCAAGCCGAACTCGTGAACTTCTCGACGTAAATCTCATCAAGCCTTTTAACAAGCTCTTCTCGAGCTATATCCATAAAATGAACCAGAAAAATCACCCCGCGGAAATAGATGAAAATAACAACCAAAGGTAGGGAATGGAAATAATAACAACTCGAAAAAGATATGATAACATAATTGGTCATGTAAGGGTGGAGCTGGGGTTCCGATTTAACTTTAAGAATTCATTCTCGATATTCTTATGCTACCCTTTCTAATGCCTTATATGTGGCCCATAGTAGGGGATCTAGATTCGTTAAGTCTCTCACTAAGGAATGTCACAGCCAACATCATCCGCCATTTCTATGGAATGGTGGTAAAAAAAAACAAAAAACATAACATTTGATGGTTAGAGTAACCAAAGTCAAAGTCAAAGGGTACCGCACTCGACTCTGGCACTCTCCAAAAAGAATCCTATTATTTATCTCATAACTCTTCAAAAGTCTATCCAAGGTTTATCAGAACTTCGCTTGGGTGTATCATTCAAGCAAGACAACCCTATAGTGGTTTTTCGTATTTATTTTATATGTAGAGATGTGTTAGGACTAGATAGGGTGGACAACTTTACAAAAATCTAAGATAATCTGATGAATAAGAATTGAAAAAAATTATGGACAAATACTAAAATGATCTTCATTAATTAAAGAACACATCCGCGATAAAAATAATAATGTGGCTAGCAGAAATATTCTAAAAATAACTGAAGTATATATAACAAATGGAACAAACAAATATCATTTTTCAATCCCATATTTTGATTCATACACACCTGATCAAGAAGCAAATAGCGCTTTAATGATCACAGCTTTCCCATGAGATCATACTGCACCAATATAACAACCAGTGAAATTTAATGTCCTCGCTAGTTCACCAGTGAAATTTAATCCAGCAAGCTCCACAATAGAAGTGAATACATGTAGGTGGCTCGGACACTTAAGGCACTTATCTAAACAAGAACAACTACCTACGCTGGTGTTTTCAACAGTCCATAGTCTACAACTCCCAATATGAACTATTATCTAGATGAGGTGCAAATCTAGGCTTAGTTCTCAGGAGGCAAAACTTACTAAGATGAGATGTCGCCTAGCTTGGTGCAATCAACTGAAAGTCAAGTACTTGCTGCCTTACAGGAACCCTCAGAGATGGGCCTCCTGCTATCTTGCCATCTGGGCTTGTTTGTCATACTGATGTGACTGATCTTACACGTGACAAAGGCACGAGCATCAAATTGGGATCTCCAAGCGAGCTTTTGGATTTGCAGACCATTCTATTCCTATCTTATTTGCATTCATCACCTACAACTACAATCAGATAAATAATTGGCATGAGCAAGAAGTTAATAACTAGTTAACCTACACTACTATATAGCGTATTATGAAGGATGAAAAGCATACCTAAATTCACAAGCTAGATCGCTAGGAGACAAAAGGACAACTTGAGAAGGAAAGCTTAATTTATCAGCACCCTTCATTTGATCATCCTAGTGCATCCTAGTGTTATAGCTATGCTTCTTGTTGATGCATGCTTAAGTTACATTCTTATGTCATTGAGAATCCATGATTAAAACCTCACACCAAAGGCAATAACAAATAAGCAAGAAATGAGAATATTGCAAGCAATATCATTCAACTTAACACCAAATAATAATAAGCCTGCAAAGTTAGAATTTCTCAATTTGATAATACGATAGAGATTTTAATGATATTGTAGTTAGCCATAAATTCCAATCCGTCATACCAGTATTTCAATAGTCCCAAATCTGCAACTACCAACATGAACTTCGCCTTAACTAGAACCCATTGATAAGGAAGCAAACATATTACGTTAGGTAGGATCAACAGAAAATCATGCATTATACTTATTCGACTTAAAGCAATAATACAGTGGTTCCCAGTCCCAAAACAACAATAAAGAACCGGGGCCTCCATATTTACAACCAAAAAAACTTAAAAAATAGATACCAAAAAATTTCTAGCAACATCTTGTTGAACAAACTTCTATTAAGAAACTATATTAACAAAAGAGTGGGCTTCACAAACGCTATTAACAAACTTGCTGCCAAAGTATATTGGCTTAGCCAGACTAATGGTAACTGGTAAGTAAGATACTAGTCGCTACAGTAGCAGAAACAAACAAAAAAAACGAAGAAGAAAGCACCTAGAATTAAGAAGCAAACCTGATGTCAGTGAAGGGACCAACGTCAAGTCCTTGTTCTTTCTTTCTTAATTGGAGCGATGTGACAAATTCAGAGTCTAGATCAGACCAGAATTCCCTCGCCAAGCCTCAAGAGAGTTAGGCAATACTAAGCTCCCCTGGGCACGAGTCAAAATGGGTAAGCTAGAGCCCAGGTGCAGTTTGACTGCATACTGTTGAAATAACATTATTTCAGAGTTTAACAAGTTTCAGGCGGTTTACCCTTAAAGTGCCTTTCTAAATTCATATTTTATAGTGAATAAAAAATTACCTCAATAAGTACCTGTGCTTAAGACGGAGTTTTTGATATGGAAAATCGCTTCCTCGAAAGTGTCTTGGAGTCTTTGAATGATAGTGAAAGAGGAAGCTCAAAATGCGAGTAGAGAATAATTAAAATGCTACATCCAAAGGACATCTCACAGTTCCAAAGGGGTTAGTTACTCAGAGCTAGAAAGAAGCAAGAATGGATATAGAACTGAAATAAGAAATAGTACGAGGCTACACATCATCGCATCCAGGGTTGTGTATCTAAATTAAGTGTGCAAGAATAAAACTGTTAATTACATAACTACTGTACAAAGGTCCAAAACCTCTTCCAGAATCTTCACTTGTTTAAGAATCAATAAACAACCTAGGGGAGGCCACACACAACATAATAAATGGATTCAGTCATGTAATTAAAACCTAACTACAGGCACTACAATCCGACAACGACAAAAAATGGTGTTCATGTACATAAGATATGACATGATAAACACCATTAACTACATTGTCAAGCATAACAATACTTACAGCCTAAATGCCGGACAAATGAAAATAAAAGGAATGACTAGGCCCTCCGCCAAATTTAAAGAGATTCCAAAGGCTAATGATACCGCCAAAGCAAAAATCTACGACAACATTCTTTAGTTCTTCATCCACAGCTTTAATGCCTATTTAGCTTTTTGGTGGAAGATATTTAGTTTCCTATTTTCAATGTGTAAATGCCCCTCAAGAATTATAATATAATATATTCCAGATTAACTATTATTTGGACTACATCGTCGTAAAATAGCATATAACTACATACTGTGGGCAAATTTAAAATAAAAACACATCATATAAAATTATCAATAAAGTATCATCTTCATAAATGATTGTAATTAGCAAACCACAACAATAAAGTTCTGAAGGAAGAAAAATCGTGTTTTTATGAGAGACAAACCTAGTTACTTCACAGTAGAATCGACCGAAAAAGATTGTCCTTTTGTCACAAAAACAAAGAAAAATAGTTTATTATTAGTACAAAAATCTCGAATGGGGAAAATAGTTTAATTAACCTTCATGAAATGGCTGTAATTAAGTATATATATGACAATTAGTAAAGATCACCTTTTCTTTAAAAATTCATGAGAAGCCTAAGTGTAATGTGTGAACAAAGTTATCATGACAAAGCAAAATACCCCCATGCAATTGCAAATAACAAGGTCTAAATTAAAACAATACTTAAAACAAACAATGCAATAAAAATTTGAAATAGTAATAAAGCTCATAGAGTCCTCTCAAACTATAGGACCATATAAATAGGAAAGAAACACCGATTTCAAATAGAATTTTCTTCCCATGATAGGTAGACCATCGTGGAATTAGAAACTGAAATCTCCTTGCATTCCCTTTCTCCTCATTTCAAGTTCCAACGGAAGTGCATTTGTTCTACCTCATTACACTCCAAAGAAAAGGCGAATTATGCAATATAAGATACATTGTGTAAATAATATATTTACTTGAATTTTCAAGACTTGGGCATTATATGTTTATACCTGGCAAAAAGTTTAATTTCAGCATTCTCGTTTCTAATTGGCGAGAAACAGATGGAAGCTTGTTAGAAGCCGCATCATGCTCTTCTTCACCTTTAATTCCTGCTTGAATGCGAAACCCTGAGAATCCACCATAAGCAAATCCAATTCCAGATATCAATGACTGTTTAACTGATTGCATTTGATTCGAATTGGCGATTGACAGGTCTGTCCAAGCATGAAATTGAGGTGAGTTACTGGACTGATGGGGTCCCTCTCGTTAAAACAGATTTTGGCCGAAAATTGGTTGTGATGGCCGCATTTGAATTGAAGATAACAATACCACTACCACCTCCTCCTCCACTGCCTGCATCTGTACCAGCACTCCAAGCAACCATTCTTTGAAAATAACAATAGAGTTGAGCCTAGCAAAAAACTAACAGTAGAGTTGATGAAACAAGATATCCCTATTATAATTGGAATGATCTTAACACAGACAAGGATGTGCTAGTACAGTGCAACACCAAGCAAAGAGGGACTAAATTAAATAAGTATGAAGGCAAGATTTGTGTACTGGACTTTCTTAACCAAAAAAGGGGCAACCAATTTCAAACTTAAAAGGCTGCAAAATCCACTAGCCACTTAAAAAGAACAAAAATGAAATCTTTGAACTTTATTTGAAGTGCCTCACATTTAATTTAATGACTTCTCACTGATTTCATCTATCTTCCAGAAAAAGGAAAATTGATTTCATGCACTCTTCCTAAGACGAGACTCAGGGTGTGCTAGAATATCAATTTGGACAATTCAAATTTGATGTAAACATCAATTAAGTTAACCAAATGAAACACCCCATCTGTAATTCCTTTTATACCATTCAAAACTTGGTAAAAGTGATGACTTTAAAAAATAAAATGAAAAGGGTGAGAAAGATTTAACCTTTGAAGTATAAAAGATCTTCGACTTTGCAGATACTAATCAATGAAACAATAAAACTCTATCGACCAATATCAGCCCAAACTTTGAAAATTCAAAAAAGTAATTGGCGCACTTCAATTGATTTTAGAGTTTTGTCATCCTTATTTTATAGGATTTTTGTATTTTTCTGGAGGTAGACACGATTTACTCGTGGGAAATTGAGAGGAAGATGAGATAGTTCGGGGGAGAGATGGGAATTAATTTGAGAGAAGTGTTCGAGTTGTTATTTATACTAGAGAAAACACGGTCCCCTTCGGGTCGAAGTTTTTGTATTCTTTACCATTATTTGTCATCACTTTATTTAGTATAATTCCTCGAAATTTAATTGATACAATTATCTAATAATTCCTGATGACTTTAGCATTTTAGTGACGCCAATATGCTGTCACAAGAGTTCTGATGCCAATTTTGCGTCACTAATTAGAAAAGCCCAATGTCACAAAAATGTTGTTATGGTGTAGTGTTTGATTAAATATTTTGAATATTATGCATTAATTAGTTAAGTTGGACCAATTAATTATTTATCTTATATGCATTATTTTTTTTTTCATAATATCAATAAGTTATTGACTACCGAATTAGATCGGCTTTACTTGGTGTTAGATAGTGGTGGAAGGTTATTAAGAGTTTGGATGAGTTTGTACATATTAAAGATAGTATTATATGTACACTTTTGGGTCTTTTGGTTGATGTAGATTATGAGAAGGCTGATTGGGCAGTGGTCATAACTTTAGTAGAAAGATGGTGGAATACAACTCATACATTTCATTTTTCTTGTGCAGAGTTAGGGTTCACACCATTAGACTTCACCATGATTTATAGGTTGAGTATCGGTATAGGCCAACCGATACCTTTTAATACAAATTATGAGAACATTGCTAGTATGCTTATGATTTTTCCTCACTTGGATGCGGATGCTTATGATTCTTCTGGTATTAAGTTATCTCATATTAAGACTGCATATATGGAACCCCTCTTAGATCCTGATACAGGAGTGGATCGAGTTAGCTTTGACTGTTCTACCTGGTAGTGAAGGTGCTGATGTGTATGTTAGGAATTTTTTGATGTTTTTTATTGGGCATGTTCTGTTTCCAAATGGTCATTCTACGGTACGACTTGAATATTATGCTTATGTTTCTGATTTGCATAATATGAGAGATTATGACCTTGGTAGCTCAATATATGCCACATTGATATCGGCGTTAGATAAATCTTCACAGACATTCGGAAGTAGAAGTCTTCAGATTGCAGGATTCACAGGACTTTTAAAGATTTGGTTTTATGAGTATTTTCGTTGTCTTTGTCCTAACATAGACATAATTGTTCATACTCGCCCTAGATTTGCTAGTTGGTCAGGGCCTCACTTGACTCGTAACAGGGGGCATATTAGAAATAATGCATGTATGACTCGTGCTCAGATTGATATTAGATCATTGTCATCTATTGAGTGGAGACCTTGGTGTTTGTCTACTTCCTTTGACGATCCAGTTGTGCAGCATGCTTGTGTTTTGTCACATCACAGAGTTTTTTGTGCCGCACGTGACTGTAAGATTTGGTACTATGACAACAGATGTTGGAGACAGATGACTGGACGTTATGGAGTTCCATTTGCTCCCATACCAGATGTTAGTGATGCTAAGCCATGGAGTAGAACTCAAGTTCATGAAGTTCATGCCAGTTGTGGTCCTTGGCCAGATGCATCTTCTTTTGTTGTTGAGCAGACTGCTGATCAGTATTATAGATGGTGGAACTATGTCTCCATGGGTCCGTTGTTACCCCCTATTGGTCGGGCTAGCAACTTCGAGTTTGTGGGCCTAGAAAGGATGAGACGTGAGTTACGTATTCCTCATCCGTCACAGCCTGTTTACAACCCACAACATCTGAATGCATATCATCCAGCTCCTGTGTCTGCCAGTAATCCTCAGATGCTTGTCGTGTGTGGACCTGATGGGGAGGCTACTTACATTTCCATTCCTGAGGTGCCTCGTGCTCGTTGCTATGAGTTAGAGCCGCAAATTGATTAGTATACCACGGTGAGTTTAGTTGTTTTATTTATCTTCTTCATTATATATATAATATGTACTCATTAATCAGATTTTCGTGGATTTTAAGGCTGAGGTTCGGGAAAGATATGAGAACCAGATTTGTATGTTTGATGGGATGAGGACTATAGTGTATCATTATAGCCAAGAAAGAGAGGATGTATATTCTCAAACATATCAGCAATCCCAATGTGCGTATGACGAGACTCGAAAATCGTATGAGGATATTCAGCAGGTGTACACACAACAACATCAGGGATATGAGGAACTTCAGGCTGAGGTAGTTAACCTTCGTGCAGACAGAGAAGATCTTGGTTCTCAGGTTAGGAACTTAGAGAAGTAGCTTCGGAACATCCAAATAGAGAGAGGAGAGACATTGAGTGGTAAGGGACGTAAGAAGAGAGCTAAATAAATTTTATGTAATATGATAGGTTTTGGATCATTTTGAATATTGGATCATAATAATATATTTTGGATCATTTTTATCGTTTTGGATACATAATCATAATTATAGGTTTTGGATCATTTTTATCATTGTGGATACATAAACATAATCATTTTTAGATACAATTGCACAATTCTTAATTTCTTCAATGACACAATTCTTAATTTCTTATTTTTCACAGTTCCTAATTTTTAGAAAAAACGCACGTGGTGTTGGTAAAACCGCGCTAATAGAAGCCCAAAGCCGAAGGCGGTGTTGGCAAAACCGCCATAGAAGTCCACTTAGCAGCCCAAGCCCCGAGAGATTTGATACAACACCAAAGTTGGACCCAAATTTTAGCCGATTTGGTGTTTGGTTTGGTGTTTTCATCAACATGTGACTCTCCGAAAATGAAAAACACCAAATTGTTGGAAATTTGGGGTTTGATGCTAGGAAATTATCTCACCTAAAGATGCTCTTATATATATATAGTAGGAGTGGAGAGAGAGAGAGAAAAATGTTATCAAAGACCATTAATCTTGAGTAGTTGAGAATGCCCCAAATGACCCATGTCCCCTCTTTTTTCTCTCTCATCTTGACACATCAGATTTTACCTAAAAAATGAATTCTAACGCTTTTTTTGGCGATTTCAATTGTTCAGAGCTCCAAAATACATAAAACCCAAAATAGATAAATAGATAAAAATCTCTTTCTTAAATCTTATCTCATCTCCATTCTTAAATCTTATCTCCATTCTTAAACAAAACGAAACCTCTCTTCTTCCAAAATTAAACTACTTCCATAATTGTTCAGGATGATAGACTCTATACACAATTCTCTCTCGCCCGAAACCCCTTACCATACAAGGACTCTACTTCCATCCAAACAGAATTTCACTACATATATCATCATATGACTTCATCTCATAATCTCACAACTCCGTTGCTTGAAAACAAAACAACCTCCATGGAAGAAAATGAAGCAAAAAGTTATTGGACATGGAGCAAAACACGATTTTTACCCGTAACCATCATTCAAAAGTTGGCAAACTTACAAAACAGCACTATCCCAAACTGGTCATCGTTTAAAAGATCGGTTTCTAGACCGTTCAAGTAACACCCAAGAGTTAGAAGTCAGAAAAGAAAGTGTTAATGAGATGAAAAGATGTTTGTCTTGGTGGGATTTAATATGGTTAAGTTTTGGTTAGGTTTTGTTGGTATTGGTATATTTGTTTTGACAGTCAAGAAGCTCATAATCATCTTTGCTATTGTTTTTGTCGTGATGCAATATCGGGTTTATCCGCATTGCTTTCTACGCTTTTTGTTATCTTGAATTATTTGTTGAAATTCCGTTGTTGGTGGTTCGTTTTTCGTTTCTTAGAATTGAGTTAGGTGATTTTGTTACTTTTATTATTGCTTTGGAATTATTACGCTAGAGGCGTTAGTTGGTGCCGCGAAGTTTAGCAAGATCATGGACTTCTTATTTTGCAACATTTATTAATCGTCACCGATTCATTGGGCTTTCATGTTAGCGATTTTGCGGATGGATTTAATTTATTAGACCCAACTTGTCGCTGTCGTTTTATGCACTTTATCGGCAATTCCAATGTTTGGTTCAGCGTAAGACATCGCTTCTTAATTGGATTGCTGCTATGCTTAGTGTTGGAATTATTGTGTTTGTGATAATAACTGGTTTTGTTAAGGGTGATGCCTCAAATTTATCTCCTTTTGTTCCGTGATGGAGTTGGAGGTGTGTTTAAAGCTTCACTATTTTGTTTTGGCGCATAATCGGTTTCGGACATGGTTGCTACAATGGCTGAAGAGACTAAGAAACCTTCGAGGGTATACCCATTGGATTGATTGGATCAATGTCGATGATTACATCGGGTTTATTGTTTAATGGCGTTGTCACTTAGTATCTTTGGTGAAGTATAGTAATATGGATGTAAATCTTTGCCTTTTCGGGTTGCCTTTAAGAGTGTGGGCATGAATTGGGCTTAATTACAAAGTGTCTTTTGGTGCAATCAAGGGGATGACTACAAGATTACTACGGGATTAATGGTGGGAGCACTTGGTCGGGAAGGTATACTACTCAAATTGCTCGATCACATATGATTCATTACATGAGTTCTCCATTAATGAAAATGGATTTTATTTGTTTTAATTTTTGCAGCTAAACGAGTCTTGCTATTACACGTTCGACTCTAGGCTCTCCCGGGATCTCCCTTGGACCTTCAAAAGCTTCGATGCAAGGTAAGTTCCAGTCTTATATATTCACTTCCATAAGTATATATAACCATCAATTTTTTTATTTAGTACTAATTAAGAGCCTCTGCTTAACATGTTTAACATCTAATTTGATTTCAAATACATGTATGAGAGACATCCATATTTTATAGTTCTCTAATAGATTCAGTAGAATCTAGAAAGAGAGTGTTTTGATCCAAAGATCAAACACTTTTTTTTTTTTTATTTTGGATGGAAACCGAGTTGGCCCTTCCTCAGTTTCAAGTTTTGTTTTGATATATATGAAATGTTCAGAGTAATATATATAACATTACATTGTTTGGTAGGTGGCGTTTGAGGTCCTGCAATTTACCACACCAATTGTAGAACTTGGAAACAAATTGGCAGAAAGGATAAGAAGCAAGGGCACCTACATAGCTCTCCATCTATGCATGGGAAAGGACGTCTAGACTAGAACCGGTTGCCTTCGGGGGGTGAGCCATAAGTATCATGACAGGGAAACTTGCTAGAAAGGAGAGGAAGAAGAAGAAAAATCCGAACTTGAGGAAGTGAAGAAAAAAAGGCTTTGGAGTGAGAATGATGAGACCGTGATATTGAAGGGGTTGATTGAGTTTAAGAAGAAAGGGAAGAATATGGGTAGTGATTTAACCGGTTTCTTGATTTTATTGAGGGATTAGATGTCGATGCGAATAGAGATCAGTTGAAGAGTAAGTTTCGAGAGGTTGAAACAGTATCGAGTAGTAGTGGGGGTTTACTTAAAGCTCATGAGGTGAAGTTGTTTGAACTATCAAAGCAAATTTGGGGTGAGAAGAGTGGTGGCGTTGTTGATGCGGGAATAATGGTGCGGGTGATTCGGTTGTGGAAGATGGGAAGAAGAGGAAGAGACAGAAAAGTGCTAATGATGTGGCTTTGCGTAGAAGGGTCATACTCGATGGTGAAAGCAAGAACTAAGGAAACCCTAACTTATCGCAAGGATAGATTTTTTCGGTTCCGGCCAGAAGATCCAAGAGTACTACAATCTCGTGATTCCGGTTGAAATATCGAGATTCGCCCGGAGATTCAGAGGCGTAATGAAGAGTTGCAGAGAATACAGATGGCAAATATAGCTTAATCAAGAGCAAGCTATGTTTAAGAAAAATAGTGATGAAGCTTTAGCTAGAGCGTTCAATGCTGATTATTATGTTCATCGGAATATACCTGAAAAATCAGTTCAAAGATCGTGTCGATAACCTCACCGCCGCATACATGAACATTACAACAGTGGGTATCCGACACCGCCACCGGTTTGGAATATATCAAACTTCGACAGCGGTACAACCGGTTATTGGACAGGTAAGTCAAGGTTATTATGCAGTTCCACAAGGTGGTTACAGGGAACAATCGGTGGTTTTGGTATTACTGGCCTCGCTATAATATATTTTTGTTATTGTCTCTTTACTTGACTTTTGATGATTATGGCTTATTATTTTAAAGACCCCCCTTCAATTTAGAAGTTTCAAGATATTAGTATTCATCGTTTGGATTACAAACTTGAATTCACGACTCAAGATGAAATGAGGAATATATAAATCTGCAAACATTTGAATCTCTCTCTAGAATATATACTATTTAAATTTGGAGTATGCAGCCTAGGGGGTACTATTTATTCATGCTCAAGCTTCATAGTCTTCACGAAAGTAATCTGATATCGATTTATTGTTTGTTAATGCAAATGAGCTTCCTCGTTGATCTTGGTGAAGTTTTACCATTTTCTTTTGCTTTTTTGATGCAAGTAAGTTATTTTTTCCCCCTTAACTTGCTCTCCTTTTTTTAACCTACATTTGTCATTTTCTTACTGTTTTAATTTGAGTGACACTGTGAAGGTTACAAGGTCGACTTCTACTTCTTTAGATGTGAAGAACATAAACACCCCAAGTAATAAACTTGCATCAAAGTATACACAACGCGCTATATCGATCTCCATGCACAAACCGCATCCACACTCTAATTAGCACAACCGATGATTGCGGTTCCATTGCCAAAAACACTAGGCATGTTTGTCGATCACTGTGGTGGTCAATGCGATGTTAACTTGGGCCTTGGGGCCCACTTTGTCCTCTTGATAATCATGAGATTGCTATCATCAGTAGCTACCTATGGGGCAATACATGGTGCCCAATTGTCCATGCAAAGGGGTACTGCCAAGTGGCATAACACTTCCACAAACATGTGGAGTGTAATGATTGCAATTATTTTGTACTGTACACTATATCGGTAGCTATTTGATGGCATATCTGTTGTGATGCACAAATCTAGCAATCTATTAGAGCAGCCAAGTTTCTGCATATAAAGTTTAAGCCAATCTTTCATGAACCCAGCAATATGTAGTGTCTCTGAACTAGGGGGTATAGATGGATTGGATCCCAATGGTTAAATTCATTGGAAGCATGGGACTAAACCAGAAGATCTTTGACATATCCATTATGAGAATGTGGAACGTGCGTTGAAGAATATATCCGGCCGACCCAGGTGAACTGTGTTAAGGTTTCCTTGGTCCACTTGTGTGGTCTGATCCAACCATTCATCGTCATGCCATTGCAACACGAGGTATGTTCATTTTGCAAGAATTGATCGAGGTGGACGTGAGTGTTATATGCTAATGTTACTAATCTAATAAACTAATCTCCCATAATCGGCTCTCTTTGTTGCTGCCTGCAGATGTGGGAACACAATCACCTCTATTCGGATTTAAATTGTGCTCGAAAGCATCAGGTGAAGTTTTCAATTATTTTGGTTTTTCTTCCTTTTGTTCTTTTCTTGCCCAACACCGTTGTTTGTGAATGTAAGTAAATTTGTGCAATGCGTTTCAAGCTTATGACTAATTTGATTAATTCTTTGGTCGACTACGGTTTTGCTTTTATCGTTTTCAAAACGGCAAAATACTTTCGATCCTTGGCTAAAGCAAAGCCAAGAGAAGCGCATCGAAACCGACAGATTGAAGATTTGGTTACTCACGGGGAGATAAGAAAGAGACCGCAGTCAACATTGGGTATGAATGGTTTTCTTGCACGATTCGCTTTTTATGGTTATCCTTAATTCCTTATACCACTACACTTACCTTCGAGAAAAGAGTTCGTTAGTACATGCTAACCTTTTTTTTTCACTAGAAAACCATGGCCAAGCCGGATGGACCGCATCGATACTTAAAATGTATGTTCATTATTGTATTTATCGCGTCCCGAATACTTTTTGTTTCTTCGTGTAGGTTCGCATGCAAATTTGCCGGTATGACATGAAACAATTCCATTTGAGCTTGGATGTCGGAACTAAATATGAGAATCGAGAAGGTGCACATTGTTGAGTACCTAATTGCTTTTGAAATCTCATTGTGACTTTGTAAGGATATATAGAATGAATACCATATTTGAGTTGGCACGAAGTGCTTTATCCTCTGGTCTAACGAGGACGGTTGGGTCCCGCTATTTAAGAAAATGCATGTAATGTAGTGTTAAAAGATGATTGATAATAAATCAAATTCTGAATTTGAACATTTGAAAAGGAGAGGACCAAATATTGAAATAGAAGCTAGCCATGTTCCTGTGTATCATTTGGATGGGTTTCAAAATTTTCTACTTTAGATCGGTGGACACCGTGGATAAAGAAATGACAAAACATTGAAATGGTGGCTATGAGAATCGATAATTGGAACTACTTTCACTTTTTTTTTCACTAAATTGGTTTGGTCATTACCTACGATGTTAGTAAGAGAGAGAAAGTGAAGTAAATAATTCAGTGACTTTAGGTGATGACAAGAGACATGAGTACAGTGATCAGACTTAGTTACTGATGTCAAGCGTTGTATTAGATATCACTGCATGGAACACTATTTTATATCTCACTCTCACGAGGGGTTTGCCGTCACCACCATCGAGGTCACCCCATGTACTCGAACCAAGTCCAATCCAATTGCTCAGGGAAGTACTATAAAAGACAAAGGAAAAAGCATCCACACAATATCATCACTACTCTTTTGTAAAAAAATTCTATTACAACTAAGATGTTCCAATGTAAAACTAATGTATTTTATCAAAATAAGTCATAATTGGCCAGAACTATGTCATTACTGAAACATACACCATCTTTGCCTTCATTGCTCATCACTGGAACTAGGCAATATTAACTGATAACACCCTGAAACTCCAATGAAAATTCAAATCATGGACATAGGCAATAACGATTGATATAGTAACTAACAGTCTTGAGCAAGGTTTGAGAGCTTGCAATCCCCTTCAAAAAATATTAGAAAAACATAAACCCTTCAAACAAAATATACAATGAATCATTAGCTATCAATATACATATATTATTTATTCAAGTGGAGTTTAGGTTTTTGAGTAATTAGCTATCTATGTAGCAAGTCCGGCCATAGAGTCCGGCCATAGGCCGGGCCAAATGGCTAGTTGAGGAGAAAGAGGGGGAGTTTTGGGTGAGTTTGGTGAAGAGAAGAGATTGGAGAGACATACTGGACCCTATCCCCCTAGGCCCAAGAATTGTTCGCTCCACTCACTCTGGAAAAACAAATACAAGAGCGATAATAGGAAATGTTACAAATTGTGAGAGAAAACTAAAACAAAATGATGTAATCATGCGTGGTCGAGCAAGTAAGCTCATCTGAACATAAAGGCCCCCCGAACGAACTCCTCCCACAACTTCGACTATAGAAACATCGACTATAGAAAGACATTTCAGAACAAAAGAGAATCATTTTTATATATCAAATGAGAGCATTTCAAAACAAAGCGTCCCTGATTGACACAGTGACGATGACATCATGGATAATCTATCCTAGACAATAAGCATCCTTGTCTAACAACCTGTACGGTCATCTGATATCCAGAATGAAAGGGAAGAACGGTTGACCCACTAGCTACCTGATTGCCAAGTCCCAAGACCAGCCATTCATTCAAGATTCAGAGTTGTCATAATCCAAAAATTGAAGTTAATGGTTGTATGCTTTTGTTGAAAATTGAGTAGGGGTGACTTCGGATTGGATCGGATTAACCTCCTTCGAAATTTTTCCGAATTTTTTTCGGAACCTAATATGCTATCCAAATCCGATCAAATTTTTTTTCGAATTCAAAATATATTTCCAATTTCAAAACTTTCAAAAATTTCGGAATAACTCGGAAATTTCAGAATACTTGGTAAATTTTCAAAAATCTCTTTACTTTCAATTATTTTTTAGAATATAAATAATGTTCATTTGTAGGAGAGAAAATATGTTCATCAAGAGGAGAGAAAACTATGTCCACAACACCAATGTACCAACATCAATACGACTTGTTTAAAAAACTCATTTTCATTCAAACAAGTGATCCAAGAAAATGAGAAAAATAACTTTGCGAACCACCAACGGCCAAAGCATTATCAGATTCTCGTTGAGGTCCGAGTATTTGTAATGTTTCAATCTTTTTCGTGTGTGAAAATTAGGCGTGAAGTGTCTACATGAATAATGGATTCTGGTATTGGATTCTAAGTAGTTTTACATAATATTCTATCTTTTACAATTTGGCTTTTGGCTTTTGGGTTGGTTTGGAAGTTATTGTATGATTCAATGACATTTTTTTTCATATTATTGTTGGTGTAATGACAGTAGAGTTGTCCAATTCAAGTGGGGAAATAGCGGCTAGGTTATGTTTTTGTTTTGTTTTTGGAAGTAAAAAACTAGAAAATGAATTAACGGTTGAGATCTAATCAAGTGGATAGTGAGAGAAGTACATATTTTCAGAATAATTGGCAATAATATCGAAAATTTCGGATTGGCTATATATCGGAACTTTCGGATTGGATCGGTTTTTAGAGTTATATCCGAATCCGATCCAATTTTTTTTCGGAATTTTCGAAAATCGAAAAATCAGCCCATGAAAACTACACCTGAAATGAGACCAATATCGGATCGGATTTTGAAAAAATCAGAAATTCGGTAAAAAAGACACCCTAAAATTGAGATACCACTTATATATGCTCTTTTAAGTAAAGTTCAGTGGATGATGCCGTTAGTAGGCTGGTGTCCATATATGAATTATTAGTTGCGTCCATATATGTATGTCTGGCCTAAAATACCTCCTGAACACCACTTAAGCAAATAGATACAATACGTATTGCACTTATTCTATGATTTATATTTAATGTTTTAACTTCTCCATTTTAATGTTTTTTTCTTATTCATCGGTGTAACACTATATTTTTATGTAAAAATAATGGGCCACAGTATTGAGACCCCAATAAATGAGACTAGCATCTTTCCATTAAATACACAAAAGCACTAACGACAAATAGCTGCAGCGAAATCACACAATCTACAGTATTGGGTTGTCGTGAGATTCTATATCTCATAGAAAGTGGGTGCCATGAGTCTCTTTTTATTATTATTTTTAATAGCTATCGAAAAAAAAAAAATTAGTTGTCTTGAGATGATTTTATTTACTAAAATAGAATCTTTGCTTGTGTTAATTATCAAAACTTTTCTTCATTAATTTGATCACAAAATTTTCTTATAAAGATATGAAAATATTTGCATGAGATAAGAAAAATTATTGTTCGATTGTACATTTTTTTGTCATAGTTTTGGTGTTGTTTTGGAGTGTATAAATAAACTTTAAAGAAGAAAATAAGATATCTATACGTCGTGTTCAATATGTAAAATTTGAAGCGAAAAAAAAACAAAAAAAAAAAAAAAAAAAAAAATGTAGCAGCAACTGCCTACAGTAGGATATGAGATCTCTTGGCAATTGCCTGCCGTTGAACTATGAACATATGGTGTATAAAGAGACATATAAAGAATAACTATTATTGTTTTACTTTTTGTCAAAGGGGTGCTAGTCCCATTTATGGGGTGCTAATACCCCGCCCCAAAATAATACCTTAGGTGACTACAGTCTGAGAGCTTCACACTAGAGAGAGCAAAGGATGCAGTTTCAAAGTATTTCAGAGTGGCAAGGTAAAATATTCCCCTCTTTCCATCAAATTTTCAAGTGTGAGATGCCTAACAGTGGGAACACTCCAAACCCGTAGACCACACGATCCTCCTAAAATTACATCAAGATTTGCTCGACATTTCAGGAATAGCCCTAAAAATCTGATAGTTCATCTCGATTTCATTGAATGGAATACAATCTTTTTAGAGTCTCGGACTGGAGGTTAAAACTCTTTCAGTATTGCAGTTCATTAAACCCATCAGAACATCAGTAGAAGGATCTTGACATCAGAGTTAACAGAGAAACCAGCTCCATAATGCCTTAGCAACCAACAAATAAATTTCTCAATGATAGACGTATAAAAATCAAGATACTTGCCCAAGATGTTTACAACATAGTGAAACCACTGAGCATGCTTACATGCCCTGCACTTAAAACCATTTGGTATACTAGCCCACTATCACTCAGACCCGAAACATGGAACCACACCTACAGTTTTAAAGATTTAATCAGTCACATTATCACACAGCCTTTCTCCAAAGGTACTAACTCTCCACTACCTAGCCCATCTACTTAACATATCTTATTTCATATGGTTAGATTGAAATAACCAAACCTTCAAGCACAATCAGACTAGGGAATGTATCCTCAATCTTAAATCACGCTAAACACTCTATCCTTCCTACAAAACCTCCTCTTCCTATCTGATACTTCATCCCCAAACACTAAATTTCTGAACTATATTTGGTTCTCACTAATGATGCCTATGACCCACTGAAAAACATAGGTGCAATTGGTTTTTCTATTAATAAATGGAATGAGCCAATCTTATATGCAGGAAGCAAGCAATGCGATGTAAATGGAGTAGAGGAAGGAGTTTCCTGCTCTAAAGTGGGCACTTCAAAGAGCCTTGCAAGAAGGAATTAAAAAGTAATAATATGTTCTGATTGCCAGTCTTTGGTGAAAGGTGTAAATGGGTCTACCGAAGATACTTCAGGGCAATTACAGAGTCTTTTTGTTAGAGTTGGTCACTATGCAACAGTCTTTTTGAGTCTTGTAAAGTTGTCTTTTTTTTGTCCTAGAGAAATGATTCAGTTTGCACACTTGCTAGCTGACTTAGGAAAGTCTAATATTGATCTGGGTTGTAATTTGGTTGTTCCCATGACAGTCCAAATCTCTTTCAGTCGAGTCCAACACATATTGTATGAACTCTTTGCTATAAGCTAATAAATTATGTTTTTGGTCAAAACAAAAAAACAAAAAAAACACTAGGGAGTTCTCCCTCAGGGAATATACACTGACACTTCTTTCATCAGCCTACAATTATCTTCTCCCATCAGTACCTCCAAATCCTCATCCCCACTCACCCATGACCATTCCTCATACCTAAAAGGCAACTTTATTTCTTTCAATCTGATGGCTCATTTCATTTATACAACGGAATGTGGCACCAGGTTATCGCATATTCATATGGAAATATCCCAAAACTATCATGTTTGCAAAAGCACTAAACCACAATGCTCAGGAACCTCTAAAATGGAAAAAACTTCCCTTAAAAAGGTCTGAGATAAACTTATTGTAAGCAAATTAGGATTGTGGCGGTTGTTTGTGACTGTGTCTTTGGTGCATGCTCTCAAACGGAGAGAAGTTTCATTTCTCTTGCAAGGTTTCATCTGATGCATCCTAGATCTTTCAATGTTCTTATCAATGAACTAGCTAAGTTGGGTCACTGTGGTCCAGTTAGACAAGTCAGTTACCTACCAATTGTACAATTCTCTTTAATCAACAAATGCACAAGATGTATGCCTCCAACGTTGTTTTCTAATGAAATACTAGTCCCTTGTTAAAAGTTATGTGCGTGTCTCAGCATGAGTTTGTCACATACTTCTCAACATCTTCGAAAGCTGTAACATAAAGCATACTATCATAGTACTCAGTATCATATGATGCAGGACAAAGAATAAAACACATCTAAGCTAATACAATATGATATGCAAATATATCACTTTTCCAGAATTTTACAATACATGATAAGATGTAATAATACATAAGAGCATCTCCAATGGGGGGTGTAAACTGTATAGAGTGGAAAGTTTACACCCCAAGTGTCAAAAAACTCTATCCAATGGGGGTGCTAAACCGTAGGTAATAGACTATAAGTTGATAGAAGCGGTGGAGAATTCCCCATCTCGCTATCAGTTGATAAATAATCCTACACACTTGAACACACGCCGAACAAAAACATTCGACGTCACTTGGAGTGTCGTCCTATCTATTTCTAAAGTTACAATTTGAAAATTTTAAACTCGGACGACACTTGAAGTGACGTCCCACTTTAAATTAATTTAAAGAGGGACGTCACTTCAAGTGTCATCCGAGTTTAAAATTGAACTTTTTTACACTTCTCCATTGGAAACAATAGAGAGTGGATATTTATGGACTATACAATAATTTGCAATTGGAGTTGTAAAATCCTAATGGCATCTAGGTGGAGCCTATGTGGAGGTGTAATTTTACAACCCCCATTGGAGATGCCCTTAATACATGGTAATATACACCACAGAATAGAATAAGACATAATCAATCAAAGAAAAATTCTATCAAAGAAAGATCCCATATACTCAGACAATTCTTTCAACGACCTACACTTATACTCACCTATCACTACCTCCGAATCCGCATCCCCACCCACCCATAACACTTCCCTCAATCCCTTATACCTCAAAGACAACCTTTATTTCCTTCAATCTGATGCCTCATTTAACCAAACAGAATGAGGAAGTAGGTGATGGCATTTTCTTATAAAATGGCCCAAAACTTTTATCACTTACTCCAAATAAAACAAAAGTTCCAAAATTTTACTAATCATAAACACAATTTACACACAGGGTTAAAAAAAAAGAGCCTACAAAAACTTACAGAGATATAACAGAATTGAAAACATCCCCCAATCAATTCAATTCCACAACGCCGCGACAAGTTGGACAAGCGGAAACTTTCATCAACCAAACATCAATACACCCAACATGAAAAACATGTTTACACCCCGGTAAAATACGAAACCGCTCATTTTCTCTAAACCCATCTAAACAAACAGCACAACAATCTTCTTGAGTAGCACCACAATTCAATAACTTAACTACCGATATGTAACCATATGAAGTAAGTTTATTAATGTCATGTTCCGAAATACCAGAAGAAGAGGAATGATTAAATTCCGCGTCGATATAATCGAAGGGGAAGGAGGAGGAGGATGTGTGGCGCGTGCGGCGGTGAAGAGTTCTGCCAGCTATGCAAATGTGGATTATGAAAACTGTGGCTATGCCTAGGAAGAGGAAAAAGAGTGATGATGCATAACATGATTATTGATTGGAGAAAGAAGGAGAGGAATTTCGGTTTGAGCTTTCTTTTGGCCCGTTGTGGAAGTGGGAGGTCGTCGGGGGTGGGGGTGGGGTGTGGGTGTGGTGGTGAATCATTGTTTCTTCGTTTGGGCAGCTCGTCATTTTATTTTATCTCGATTAAATGGTTCTTTATGTTGCCTTTTATTAAATGATGATGATGAAAAGTAGATAAGAATGTGAATGTTTGAGGTTATTGTTGTCTTTTTTGGTGTGTGAGAAAGGATAGGCGTTAAGGAGACGGTGATGGGACTAGAGGGGAGAGATATTTATATGATGAAAAAATATTTTGGACGGGTATGGGAAACTGATGGTTTCGGGGAAGGGATTATCTTTGAATAGAAAATGATATGTGGACTTTGGATAGTTTCAAAATTATCTAGAGTCCTGACACGAATTGGATTGGGCATCTTTCCGCCCAAGCCCAAACAGTCAAGTCTTAAAGAAAGTGTGGTACACTCCCACCTAAATCACAAATAATTGGGAATTTTTTCAACCGGTATCATCTCTATCGCGATACTCATAAAAAAAACCAAAACCGCCGTACATTTTCTCACCATTTTAATTCGAAGTTTGGGCAACTACCATTGTTGGTAAAAAAGTGAACTATTATTAAGAAAGCGGTATTGTTAAAAACACTCATTTGCTCTCATCAAATTTGAGTTTGGGCAACACCTCTTTTGGGCAACACTCTCTACTATAGGTATTTTGTGAATCAATTATATAACTTGATATTGTTGAATAATTTGTGGTTTCTATGGTTGATTATTATACAAAATGAAGTATTGTTTGAAAAACATTGAAACGACCAAAGTGAGGTCGTTTTGAAGATGCACCAAACGACTTCGGTGATGTCGTTTTGGAAATGGCCCAAACAACCCTGTGAGGTCGATTGTTTGAATATTTTTTTTAATATTCTTGAATATTCTTTGTATTGTTGAATAATTTGTGGTTTCTATTGTTGATTATTATATAATGCAAGTTGTTTGGACTCCAAAACGACAAATTATACAATGCAATTCGTGGTTTTTATTGTTGATTATTATACAATACAAGATGAATAATAAAATCGGTAGAATGTATGGAGAGGTGAGAGATATTTTTGGGTACAGTGAAGGAGTCTTGGCTTTGTAACTTCGGGGTTATGAAAAATTGGGTTTGAGTGCACCTACTGTTGTTAAGTTAGTAAGTTGTAGTCCATCGCTATTGGTTGGTGGTGTTAATGAGGATTTTGTTAGAGTTCTTGAGAAGTTGAAGGGTCTAGGAGTTAGTAGTGATTGGTTTGTGGGGCATTTGTCATATGGAAGTGTATATGATTGGAGTAGGATGCATGATATGATGTGTTTTTCTTGAAAAATTGGGTTGTAGTAAAAAGGATATTGGGCGAATCGTTTGAGATAAATCCCCGCTTTTCTTGATCGAAAATTACAGGAAGAAAGTTTATGCCCTAATATCTATGCTACTAAAAGTAGGTCTCAATATGAATGATATTGGAAAATTGTTTTGAATTTAATGGTATTTGATTTTTCTTTTAATAATCTTAGTGGTATACCAATTATGGCATTTGTTTATTTCGCGGCAATTTTGTTGGGATTTTTGGAAGTTTGGAAGTTTTGGAACTCAGAATAGTAGTGTTAAAAATCGAATATGATTTAGATTTGATTAAACCATTATAGTTACTAATACTTGTTTTATTTTTCTTTGTAGCAATGGGTCCTCAATTAAAGAATGTAAAGAATGTAAATAAAACTACATTCACGGCGGTGTAAAGAAGTTATTTGGCATGGGCGCCTCTAGTGGTGATGGGCCGAAAGAAAGAGAAAAAGGGAGAGGGTTTAACTAAGCATCAACGCCGTAGAGGGGACCACAAAGAAAAAGCGCCCCCGAGGTTCCTAAAGTTCATTCATCGAGTGAAGATAATGTAGATAAGCGATAACAATGTAGGTTTAGATGTAAGTATGGATCATTGGGAAGAGTATAGTGGAAGAGGGAGAGTGAGGAGGGTGAGGAAGGGGAAGAGGAGAGTGATGAGGAGGGTGAGGAGGGGGGGAAGGGGAGGGTGATAAAGAGGATGACAATGGGGATGAGGAGGAGGAGGAGGAGGAAGAGGAGCCAGGATGATGATGTGGAAGAAAATGTGGTAGAAGTCGCACCCACTAGTGGAAGAAGCACCTATGGTATTGGATTTTGTGAGAAAATCCAATAATGATTGGAGTTCAAAAAGAGGTGAGTATAGGGATGGCCCATATGAGGTGAGGATCTGTTATATGACTACGCGGTGCATGTTGCTCATGATGTTTGGGAGAAAAGGGTAATATTTTTGATTTTCTTTAGTATTTTGATTTTTTTACAAAATCTTTTGTTTCTCGCCATTGAGTCCCACGCGTGCTTGGTTGTTTCAAGAGGATCGCGGAGCATTGAAGTGTGTTTTGCACTTAGCGAAGTTGTGCCAATGGGATTTCATGAATGAATTTAGAAAGTCTCTGAGATTTGCCCACGAGCTGAGAAGGACCGGGTTGTATGATCTCGTGTTAAGTTATATCACGAGCATATGGATCCACCATTGGTCTCTGTGTTTGTGGAGAGGTGCCATCCGGAGGCCAACACCTTCCATATGCCAGTTGGGGAGATGATTGTGACTCTATTGGGAAGGTGGTGGAGAAGGCCTTGAGTTTGCAGGAAGTCCAACGGGCTGTCAGAGCTTTTATTCTGTTTTTCTTTGGATGTGCCATTTGGAGTGCCTCTATGTTATCTAAGACCTTATTGAAATTCAGTGAGATAGAAAAGTATGCATGGGGTGCAGCAATTTTAACATTTTTGTATAGAGGTCTTACGCCACATGTGCAAAGTGGAAGGGTTACAGGGGGCTATATAACTCTTACACATGTAAAACTCTAGTATTTTTAGAGATTATTTTTAATGTTAATTTTATTACTCTATCAAATATGTTATTTATTTGTGTGTGTATATATATATATATATATATATATATATATATATATATATATATATATATATATATATATATATAAAGGTGGTGGAGAAGGCCTTGAGTTTGCGGGAAGTCCAATCGGGTGTCGAGCTTTTATTATTTTTTTTCTTTGGATGTGCCATTTGGAGTGCCTCTATGTTATCTAAGACCATTGTTGAAATTCAGTGAGATAGAAAGTATGCATGGGGCAGCAATTTTAACATTTTTGTATAGAGGTTTGGGCTGCCACATGTGCAAAAGTGGAAGGGGCCGGTGCTATATAACTCTTATACGTAAAACTTTAGTATTTTAGAGATTATTTTTAATGTTAATTTTATTACTCTATCAATATGTTAACTATTTGTGTGTGTATATATATATATAGCTTGTCTGTGTGTCTATGAGTACTTCCCGGTATTCAGACTAATCCTAAACATGGACTATAACTTGTCTCGTGCTGCGTTTCATAGACACACAAGAGGTCGCCTCAGACTATGACGATACAACGCGATGCATTAAAGATTATCGGCGATACTTAATGATATGAATTGTTTCAATGTAAGTATTTAAGTTTGTTTATATTATTATTTTTTAGTAATTGATCATTAGAGTTGTCAATGACACATTTGATTTTGTTTCAGGTTGATTGGCATCCCTACAATAATGTCGAGCTACAAGCCCACCGATGACATTGCATTTTTTTGAGAGATTGATATGTTTTTTCAACATTGTCGAAGTTTTTTGTCAGCGCGGGGTAAGGCCACGGGGACACGCAGAAGCTTTACACTGTAGATCCTCCAACACCAAATTGGAAGACAAGAACCAGAGAGGTGACGTGGGTATGATGTGAGATGGACCAATATCGGGGCCAAGTTATTTGGAGTCATGGTAGAATCAACGATCCAACCCCGCAATCGAGGACCTATCTCGCCTTATCCATGAGAGTGTCATCCAAACTACATGATTTGGTATGTGAGGAATTCTCATATTCGGATTGGAAAACCCCCGAAAGCGTTCTATTCATTTCTCCCTAGACACACTTCCCAAATGTACACCGGTTGTGAGTATTGTGATTTTAACTAAGTTTCTCTAATTGTGATTTTTGCATTTGATTTGTAACTTAACTTGATTTCCTTTTTTAACAAAATGATGTCATCGATGAAAACTAGTCGCATGCTAGAGAGAGGTTCTGGGCAATTGGTTGGGAATAATATTCCGTGAGGAAGCAAGGTCCTCCTTCATGAATATAAATGACTAGGTACAAGCACAAAGGGTTGGCGCTATAATTCATGATTTGTTTGCCTTTAGGTTGGAACTTTGTTAACTTTGTAATTTGTAACTTTGGAAGGAATGGATGGATTAAATGAATGAATTTTGATTAGAATGAATGAATTTTGATTTTGGAATGAATGGATGTTTGTGTGGTTGTATGGATATGAAAGTGTTGTAAAAACAAAATGAAATTCTAAATTTTTTTTGTCCAAATGACCCAGCCATGTCGTCCCCTTTAATTTTCAAACGACCTAACCTCATCGTTCTATTGTATTCCCTAAACGACCAGCCACCAGATCGTTTCATGAAAAAAACAGACAACTTTTTCTCAAATCCATGACTTCGCACCGTTTGGCTCAAAGGTTATTGACAACATATGATCGTTTTGGTTCAAAGGTCAAACAACCCGGTTCAGATCGTTTCATGAAAAATAGAGAACTTTTCTCAAAATCCACAAAATTTCGCACCGTTTGGTTCAAAGGTCAAACGACCAGCTCATATCGTTTGGTTCAAAGGTAAAATGATTTGACTATGTCGTTTGGTGTAAAATCAAATCAAATCAAATCAAATCAAATTATACTTAATCCAAATTACATCAAAATATCATATTGACAACATACGAACATTATTTCAAAATCATTCGATTGCCGTCCGAATCAACTTAGTTGATTATTCGATTTCCAAATCAAATCATATAAAAGCCCAAACATTATTTCCAAATAACATAAAAATAAAATAAAATTACACTTGTTCCAAATTACATCAAAATAACATGTCAAAATGAATTTACAAATTACATCAAAATATCATATCGACAACATACAAACAACTTAGTCAATAACATGTACTGTTGGGTCTTCAACGGGCTCGTCTTCCTATATTAGATTGGGAATGTTCAATACCATAAATTGCAATTGCCTTGCTGTGAATACCAAATTCCAACTTTTAGTAATATCATATCGAGCTCTAAGCCATTAGTGCATTACTGGAAGAACCGGACAATCTTCAACAAGTTCAACATTGACAAAATGATTTCCACCGATATATATTTACCTAACACTTTTTCACTCTCTCAAGATTTGTTTTGGTTCTCAGCTGCATGATAAGGAAATCTTGACGACTCTCCTAAAATGCATGAGGACAATATTAAATATTGAACAAATAAGTATCTAACAAAAGGCATGATCATCCACTCTATTTAAGGGCCAGCGGTAACTTATCTTCATAATGGTGATAAGAGCCCAAAACCTTAGTTTTAACCCTTTAACCATCATAAATGTGAGTAATAGTTAAGAGTTAATATCGACA
>NW_028238152.1:0-53534 GCF_015680905.1 Coptis chinensis | reverse complement strand
AAGTGGTTAGGTGCTGTAATGGAAAAAGTTGCTGGTTAGAGGTTGTAATGTGAGTGGTTAATGTTAATCATTTTATTTTCTATGACTATGTAACTTTTTTAATATGAATAAACTTTAATTTTATATAAATATATATTAGTTTAAATTAAAAATATATATAATAAAATAGAAATTGATTAACATTGTTTATTGATATTAAAAATAAATATGCATCTAATAAATTAAATTACAACAAACAATGTCGGTCACCCCTAATGCTCCATAGATACTTGACAAGGTCTTAAGTCAATTATGCATAGTCTTTGATTGAAATCATGAGTCCCCTCAATGTAGTGTCTCTTTAGTAGGTAGGATCTATGGTTGCCCTTCTAGATCAGAATGTACCTCCTCATTTCATAATTTTTATTCAGAGTCTCGATTATCATATTGTGTAATATGATACATGCCTTATAACAAGATTCATTGTCTCCACATGCCATAATTTGCAAGGTTTTGCCAAAATCCCAAATTTAGTTTTGCAAAACCCCAAAACTATTTCAATATATTTTCTTGCAGTTTCTGCATAATTTGGAACCACTTCGCCTTTAGAGCATTAGGGTTTGAAATTATTTGTATAAATGCCGCATAGTCGGATACCATCAACTAATAACCCATATTATAGCTATGCCGATTTACATCAAAAAATAAATGTAGAGAAATATCATTGATCATGTGCTCAAATACCGGCGAAGTTGTCCAACACGCTGATGTCATTGTGTGACCTGGCATCCCAAAGAAAGAATGTCATATCCATAGGTCTTCGTTGCAAACCGCTTCCGAGAATAATGATGGTTTTTCGTAATCCACCACCGTAAGCACCTTGCCATCCGCTAGACAATTATGTCATTCCTAATACATACAATCAATGCTTTCAACATACCCGCCATCCACGATGGCGTATCGTGCAAGCAAGTCGATATGTATCCGCAATATTTGGCCTTCGCAAGTAGATCGAACCGCATAATTTGATAATTGCATCACGAAATGCCTCAACACCTAGTTTCCAGCTTTGCTCGTGAATATATAATTGATCGCCAAGTTGATCAACCATCGCATTCATAACCAAGATCATTTGAAAGTAAAATTTTACCTTGATCGAGGATCTATACCCAGTTTACCAAAGATTGTTAAATTTAGGTTAAAAGTACTTAAAATGAGTCCAATATCGCTGAAGATGTGAAGAAATAAAGATTTTTCATAATGAAGCGCTTGTTTGAAATCCTCTTCTGAAAGACAGACGATCGATTTAAATAGTTGGCCTTCAAGAGTTCCAAAGTCAAAGCATAGTTTCTATGTTTCACTTTTCGATTCTCTTGAACCACATGTGGTGCCTTCGAGCATATACTTGTGTTTGTGCAAGTACAGCCAAATGGTGCTTCATAAGGAATGTCATTAACAAATTCTTCATCAAGACTATCTAATGAGTCTCCACCGAGAAGATGAAGAAGAAGACGACGATGAAGATGAAGATGAAGATGAAGATTGAAGATTGAAGGGGAAACATCTCATACACTTCATGATCCATTTTTGGCAATGTGTGTTGTTTGTTAAGGATTGATGTGAAATGGTTAAGTTGTTTTGATAAAAATGTTTGAGCTAAGTGTATGTAAAATGAAGAAGAGACGAGCTTAGAGATAGATGTGACTCCGCTCGCTTTTTTGCCCATTGAAGCATGCTACATTGGCATTTGGCGCCAGATTAGAGGGCGCTACGTACTTACACCGCCTCACATGGTGCCGGGTCAAAGTCAAAAGTTGGGCTACATTTACAATGTCACATCAGATCCTCACAGATCCAAAATTGCCAAATTTGCTTAACAAGAATTTAACAAGTAGTGTCATGAGCAAGAATGCAATTCACCTAGAGAGAGATGGAATTCGAGATATTCCAAACTTTTTCTTCAAATATAAAGAAGGCAGGTTATACTTCATCATCAACATGTTGTCATTTTCATTTTCAATGTGATACTTGACAATTTTTATAGCAATTTTCGTCATCAACGCCATTGGCCAGTTCCACCGCTTTGATTTTTAAGCACTGTCAAAATTGGAGCCAAATCGCTGAAGAATATAGAAATGGCACAATGGGAAAAACTTAACCCGGCCCAAGAGTAGAAATTGTGTGCACGGACAACTTGGATCTGGCCTTAAGAGTGGATCGGGCCTACTTTATCGCCCAACATTTTTTTTGTTTTTTTCAATAAAAAATGAAAAACGTTCGGGATTTTGTACCGCTGAAAATTAACGGCTATATTTAGTTCATTGATCGGGCCTATATATATATTGCATATATGCTTAACTCCATTTTCACCAATTCACTTCATCTTCTTCTTTCTTCTTTTATTCTTCACCAAAATCACAAAAATGTCTTCACAAAGGTCTAGAGGTAGAGGAAATATAGGTGTAGAAATAGTGAAACCAAAAACCTGAAGAAAAAATAGCTAACATACCCATGTTCAAAAAAAATTCACAAATCGCTGAAGATGAAATTTTATGTCATAGTTGGATTTTTATTTAAAATGCGCTTACTGAATGGGCCAAAATAGGCATGTTTTTTTCGAGAAATTGTTGATGAAATAAAAAGCCGCGATGAGCCAACTTGGTCATGCAGGGCAACCATGAACCGTGGATCGGGCCTGCCGCTTTCCACATCATTCAACATGTAAGTTTATTTCAAAGTTATTATGATCAACAATTGAGAATGAATGCTAGTGGTAATCGAGATAAGCCCTTTGTTACGCTAGAGATTTGAATCTCTTCTTTGGCATGAAAAGCGCGACCAAAGATATTTTTCTTTACTTCAATGATCTTCGTGGTTCATATAAAATCGAGTAGGGATTCAACCAACCTAAATTTCTAACCACCAATTTACAACTTGGTTTTTTTTACTTTTTTAGGAACTAGTGAGAAAAGTTTAGCTATAATTATATTACACTACAACAGAGCATGGTTTTAGCAAATGGGCCATACCCCATCGCTAAAGGTGCCTTTGAGCAAAGATCTGTCGCGAACGCACCGTGATGGCGCTGCAAAGGCGCATAAAAAGTGCGCGCTCAAATACTCAAATGCAACGCCAAAAGTGGCGGGCAAATGTTCCTAGTTTGTTGCGACGCTTATGGGCTGTTATCACACTAATTCCATTGCTACTTCATGTATGAAAATTAAATTAATTGCAAATTTATTTCAAACTATTTGCGGCTTTTGGCGCCGCAAAAGAGAGCTTGTAACAACTAGGATGGCGTTGCAAAAGTGATACCTTTAGTCGCACAACTAGGCATCGCAAAAGGCAACCTTTTGCTACACTATTCCGCTATGAAAGTTTGAATTTTTAGCTATACATTTGGCGCAAGGCAACAGACGTCCATAAATTTAGCGACACACCAAGTGTGGCAAAAATGTCTCCACGCACGGTAGAATCAAATCTTTTAGCTACACCAAAATTGTTGCTAATGATATAAATTCCAAAAGCACACTTTATTTGGGACGATTTAGCATTACAAATGGTGCAATTCATATATATACTGTACATTTTCATTTACATAATCCCGCCCAAAACAATTTTTATAGAACACAGAACCCTATAACAATTCACCACAAATCATAACAAAATGAATTTCATTACTAAACCATTCGATCAATACAAAAGATCTTAAAGAATTCACATAACTATTTTTTGCGAAAAACATCGCCTCACATAATCTTAACAACGTTCAACTAAATTAAACGAATTATTCAAAACTAAAATTCCACAAATAATGTCTATAACATGCTAATTTGAGCAAAGATCCACTCGAGCTTCTTCTTAATTCTACTACTTACGTGACCCAATCAATTAATCTGCATAACAAATTAAAAAAAAAATCACGTAAGTAAATTTATTAGAAACATTAATAAACCTAATACACACTCAAGTTGACAATGCATATGAAACTATGCACCTCCTATATGCGTAAATTGGTGCCCATAGCCAAAAGCTTAGAAAGAACTTATCAAAGTTATAACTTGATCACATTCATGAAGGTACAGATCAAATAAGAAGACAAAAATAGCAAAAAACTAATAGATTTTGAACTAAATTGTACATGTAAATGCCAAACCATTAAAAAACCTCGTGTCATAAAGTTATCACCAATGAAACAATAAAATAAGGCTAAACATCAAGTAAATCAAGCAGCGTTGCCGGTGTCGCAAAAGGAATGAAGAGCTAGAGACTACGAAAATATCAAAACCAGAGTAGAGCTACCAAGAAAGAGAACAAGGTGCCAAGATGTGTAAAGGGCCTTGTCATTAGTTTTCGTGAGCTTGAATGGAGATCAATACTACGTATTAGCAAGGGCTCAATGCAACATCGAATAAGTCCACTAGTGATGTTGTTGTTAGGATATGAACACAAGAGGGCAGGGATGAATGGTTGTATTGTCACTCCCATGTTCTCGTGAAAAAGACCAAGTACTTTGGCCGATCGACGGCACCGAGAATCGCCCACGTGCAAGATCTTGACTCCGGCAAGATCAAGGTCAAGTGTACTGCCAAGAATCTCGGTTGACCACCATGTTTCATTGCTACGCCTCCTCTATGTTGTTTCTGATGGCTCGCCCAACACATGCCATGGTGTTAGAAATGCCATTGGTACCCTTCAAGTGGCTGTCGAACTTGGTTGTGAGGACATTATTGGTAAGTGTGTTGAGTACTTAGAGGCACCCCTTGGGAGGAGGCCGAGGAGGAGGAGATTCTTAAAATTACACCCGCCTAGGAGCTCAAGCTGAACCAATCCTTGCCCGCCTCCAACCAAACTTAATCCTACAGCCATCACAGAATTTTATGTCGCCTATCCGCTTTGCCACATCTTCTTCTCCTTCCATGAATGATCCGAATCCTCCGCCAAGAGCAACTTGAGTATATGCTTACGTAAGATGATGATGCCCCACTTGTTGCAGCCAACCATTTCAAGAGATAAAAAGTGAAATGAGGGAATGCTCGAGAAGTTTACTAAACAGATTCTATGGCCTCATCGAGTCGCTTTTAAATCTGAGTCTCGTGGCCTAGTTTTGGGACACGATAAGTTACCGAACTGCAGTCCCTTCTTCTTGATTTAGCTTGGGCATGCCAAATTTTAACTAAATTGGAAACATTGAGAGAATTTGTAATAAGTGGGTGGAAGCATCGAAAAACATTGTGAAGGCCGTTGAGGTTCAAACTCCGTGATGTCGACATGCTTGAGACGATGGTGAAGGTCATTGAAGTTGCAGCTAAGGTTTTGGAGGCAATTGCATATGGTACCGCGATACTCCCAACCGTTAAAAGGCTTCACATGGTAAAGGTTTGGCTTCCATTTGTAAGAATGATGAAACCTTTAGTTGATTCTACTACAATCAATGATGACGATTCTCCGCCATTCAAGATGGATGGAGAGCTATGGCAAAGTTTGAATCAGCATTTGTCTCAATGTCGCTATAAGTACTCATCGAGATCAAGCGAAGATCTTGACCGATTGGTCGAGGAATCGACATTAGGTATCCCGACTTTGACTGAGGCATTTGAGGTGTGGTGTTATAGGTCTAAAGTTGCAAAGAGAAGGCTTGGCGATCTCCCAAGTGTTACCAACTCATCCATGACAACATCTTCATATCACCAACTTTGAGCTCTAAACTCTAATACTTCGGGTTGGAAGATGCGCGCCTTGTAATCCTCATTTGCTAAATGTTGATTAGCTTCAACTACCATAGTAATGGAGATCGGTAATCAGATTGATGGAACACCGTAATGGTTTCTCTTAGAACTTTGATATCCGGCGGGCGTGTCAAGGGTTCGATGCCATCGCTTTCCATGCCGATGACTCGACCTAGCAACTATAGATTTGGAGCCAATCAAGTATGACCGTGTGTCAAACCGTGTCGCGAGGGAGACGAAGGAATATTCAGCATTCCTTTCCAATGAGAACTAGATCAGAGGTCGCTGCTGCTTCGCCGCGAGCTTCCAGATGTAGAAACCGCTATGTCCGGCGTAAGAGGCGAAGAAAAGCCGATGCCACGAGAGGTCGGGTTCCTCGAGCAAAGCCGCCTGCCAAGGGATTAGACGGAATAAAGTCAATCGGAGATAATAGATTAGGTTCCGGGCTGAGTTGTAGTAGGTGCCTTCCCCGCCCGTGTACACCTCATCGGGCCATTTTACTATGAAGAATTCAAATATTAATAAAAGGAAAACAGAGAAAAAGGCTTCATTCGACAAAAAGCAGAGGAAAAGGACCCGCTTCTGCCGTGGATAACATGGTTCCGGACATCGAATGATTCCCCACAAGGTGCCCGAAACTCTCATTTTGAAGTACATCCAATTGTAAATTTCATTCTCCTGCGCCCAATTCCTACCTTTTCGCTTGGTGATTTGACTTTTCGATTGAGGAACGGCTTGCTGGCCGCTGCCACGCAGCTTCGATGCGGAAACCGCCCCCCTAAGTTGGCTTAAAGATCATAAAATGGCACTATGGGTGCTTTTAAAATTAGAAAAATCTGGAGTTGAAGTCCACAACACTAGTTACCTAATTGGATGATTATCACCAACCACCACCTAGAAACTCTCCTTATAATAATAACCTTCCTCTTCGAGACAAGTTATGCCCAAATAAAAAGCAGCAACCCCCGAACAAGATAGATCGACCGCCACATGCACTCAAGCGGGGTTATCTTCAACTCTAAGATCTCTTCTAAACCATACTATACTACTACAACCGCTATTACCACCACCACCACCTAACAAGTCCACTTTGACATTTTTTTTTTCTTTAGCAACTCAAACCCAAGAAAACAATCTCTCAGATCAAATCTATGTTCGGTCATGCAGTAATAATTACTATAGACTGTGAAAGAGAAGTTTTAGGACTTATAACAAGATTGCTTTTTCTTTTTTCTAGTATGGTTTAGGCCAATAAATGTATGGGTCATAGATTCTGCTCTTATCCCCTTGAACTTGTAATGTTTTATCCTTATTCTAAGTAAATTATTACTGCTGTGGTCGGTGGAGAGTGGGATTATGGCTGAAGTCAAAGAGGCTGCAAAGGAAGCAGGGGCGTATTTATGCAGAGGCAAAGACAAGCTTTTTTTCAAGCAAAGAATGATGACACTAAAAAACAGAAATACGCCTAACCTTTATCCTTTGTCCTAACCTTTTATCCTTCTACTATTCCATCTATCCTTTGCTACTGCTTTTAATAGGGGCTCGGGGAAAGAACCTAAGCTCAAAAAAGCAAAGCACTACCGCGAAAGGAACAAGGGCGAGATGGATAGGCTAGGATCGGGAAGGTTGAAGCTCAACCATCAACAAAAATGCTCGAGGGAAGGGTTGGGCTCTAGAATAGCGTTTAAGCCATGCATGTTGAACCAGCTCTTTTTAAGGTAAATATATGAGACCCATCAAGTGTAGGAATTAGTGTTTGGTTATCCGACGCCTTAAAGGTTGAGACAAACCAAGCTTTCAAGGAATTATCAATGCCTCGATGTGTACACCTAATTGTCAATCATATATCCCTAATTGTGTGAAAAAAAAAAAAAAAAAAAAACCCAACATCATTAATGTAAGATAAGATACCAATATTTCTTACTTGCTTAAAGTTTTCAAACCACGCACCATTGAGAACCTCCACTGAATCAGCATCCAAGCCTCCATCCTAGCTTGAACGGCCAAAACCTCTTCCAATTTAGTTCTTTGGGATACCATTTCAGCAGTGAGCTCGTCATTACGTTTTTCAGCTTCCTCAGCCCCTCGTCCTTTGTACTTCCTCTTCAGCACTGCTCCTTTGCACTTCCTCCTCTAAGTGAATGGATCTCATCCTTCTAGGCGATGGTGGCATGACACCATGCCCAAGGCCTTTACAATATCCAGATCTTACACCCAATATCTTTACTAAAAATTTCATCCTCGGTCTTTGGCTCACCACCACCCCGCCTTGACTCAACTTTAAGTTGTCGATCCGGGTTCTCAGAAGTTTAAACTAGGGATAAATATATGAAATTAAAGTGCAATGGTAAAAGCAAGTAAGAGTCATTTAACTTACATAATTTTCCCGCTAGCCACAGACTAGTCCATCCCTTACTACTAAAGTGGGTTCGGACGGTAGAATTCAATCTTTCCCACAGCTTTGTTGGGTTTCAGTCGCTACTGAAAAATATTTGAAAACGATAATTTATTTTAAATAATAGTACACAACTCCAAAGCAACATAAATTATGTAAATAAAAATATACCGATTCCTCAAGAAATGTAGAAATGACTTTGAACCAAAGACAATGGTTTGTTGAGAGCTTTTGCCGATTACTTGAATTCTGCTCGCTAATTTTCTGAAGTAAAATGAATATTGTATTACAAGTTGTATTTGAATAATATAATCATATAATCAGTGGCTCATTGGACTCAACTTTGAACTAAGATGGGATAAATGTAAAGAGCTACATTATTGCCTTAATCTCAAGTCAAGAGGAAAACAAAGGGTCTCAAAATTTAAAAAAAAAAAAAAAAGAACAATCCTTTCCTTGGAACATAGCCGCTACCACTTCAACCTCAAAAATATAATTATATCCTCTTCTAGATTTCCTTAATTTCCTCAAAACACATGAAACCAATCACAACAATAACCAGCCAACAATAACCATTTAAAGGAGACTAATAAGTAAACTATCATACCTTGAAATCTTCCCTTCGAAACCAATCACAGCAAGCATCCCATTTATCTTGCTTGCACGCCACTATAAGGATTTCGTGCCGTGCCATCGCATCATTTCCAAAACGCTTATAGTGCAAGTGAAGAAGACACCTATATCCTCTTAAGCCCCCCCTATCTTGTCCACGACGTGCATTTTCACATGTGGAAGTTGCATATCCACATCAAACTTGTCCTACAAGAAATGCATTACAAAGTTACAAGGAATCATTCTGATATGCCATGCAACTAGAATAAAAACTTTATTACCTTAATGCGATCAATGCAATGGTCCTCTCACATCCTCTTCCACTTTATCCCAATCAATCACCCTGTAAGAGGTCCATGTTGTCGCTTACTACTCCAATCTCCCTCACTTAATTGAGTACTCCACCTTCCCACAGTGTCTTGCATGATCTTTGTGGATCTCTATCCTAGGTTTTGACCAGTAGCAGCTTTGTAATCAATGAGTTTCTTATTCATAGCCTTGCCTCTTTTTTCTTAGTTGGAGCTGTTAACAAAAACATTCATAAAAAGAAAAAAAGATGCCTAGTCTTTTATTATTATTGAACTATCCAATGCATTAAACAAACCAAAATATAATCTTATTACCAATACTTGATGTGTTCACTTCGCTAACCAATGACATTGGTTGTGCTCTCACTCGTCGAAGTTACACCAAGCGTCATAGCTATACACGCATAAAACTTAAATTTGATAAAAAAAAACAATTGATATCAAATGGCACATAATCTAAATACAATAATAAAGCACATTAAAAGTCATATATAAAAAATTAATATAGCATTAAAATGGAGAGTTTCAATTCTTAATATATAAGCATGTACCGACTTTAGCACGAAATAGATCCAACAACAAAACTATCACTTAATGTAATGCAATCCAAACAACCCCGTCCTAGCTAGAATATGCTTTAACACTTAATGTGAATGCATGACATATATATATATATATATATATATATATATATATATATATATATATATATATATAGATATAGATTACCAACATACAAAATGGATAATGAAGTTTTTCATTAACATTTAGTCAATGTCTCAGATCATCATCAATCGGATACTTACACATGCCCTCTTCGAACAATACTCTATTAATGTGTCATCTATTTCATCATCTTCCTCGTCAATAATGAAATTGTTATCGGTTTGATGACTTTCCATAGCAGCCACGACCACATTAGCATCAACTTCGCTTTGGGTCCAAATCCTCCCTATCTAGGCGATATGGGTGTGAATGGTGCATTTGAACCCCGCGCGCTTGCTTCATGAGTTTGATCAAGTTGGACATTGTCGATATTCACCCCAACTTGCTCTTCCTGTTGATATGCTACATCACTACCTTCTTCTTTCTTTCGGAACATCAAACACGCTTTTGAGGCTTTGTCTTTTGCACAACTTTCCAACCGACACCTAATTTGGTATCATCGACGTAAAAGACTTGACATGCTTGCGGCTAAGACAAACCGGTCTTCTTTATACCACATCTTGGAGCCATTAATACTAGTAAAGTGACCATCCGCTTTGAATCCCCGTCCCTTCTATTACCAACATCATACCAATCACATTTGAAAAGATAAACTTCGATTCCCAAATAGATAACTAACCTCAAAACATCGCAGTTAACACACCATAAAAGTCAATCTCTTCTCCTTGGTGTTCCCTTTACTTCAACACCACTATTTTGGGTTCGAGATTTTTTCTCGATCCTTGGTGTGAAACCTAATCCCATTAACAATGCATCCGCTATACCGTTTCACACGTTTATCAGGCCCACATGCCAATGAATATAATTCATCTGTCGCTTCAGAGGAGTTCTCACTGCGCAATACTTGCATCTATTCATAAAATTAGTGCACCAAGTTAGGAAAACATAATTAGCATATTATCCAAGTTCATAACCATTGTATAAAAAAGTAGCAATACGAGCTCTTACACGTTTTTGAAACCAACTAGGAAACAACATTTCTTGTTTCTCATGTAAGTTGTGTGAGCTTTGCATTTCAAGCTCTGTCATGTGTTGATCAGATGCATATCAAATATATATAAACTTAATAACTCAGAGTAGTTGATGATGATAAAAAAAGACTCGGTAAGCTAAATGCAATAAAACTTACTCTAAATATGTTGAAATTTCTTCAGAATTATTCAACACATAGTAATGAGCCTTGGCATAGTCTTTTGGATCAAGAATGGAACTTGTATAGGCTCCTAAAGGCCGAACATTTTGTGCTTAAAACACGAAATCCAACCTGTTGATTCTCATTACCACCATCATAGTTTCGTTCTTCACGATTGAACCGAAGTTTCAACTCCTTGAAGATACATGGAGCAAAACGTGAGACATTCGGGTGTCTACATACGCCAAAGAATTGAACCTTCAAGCTTTTATTTCGAACATATTGTTTTAGCGTGTGTAGATACTGCTTGCATATAACACACACATGTAATATATATATAGTAAATAAAAACTTGAACATGCTAATTTCAAATTAAATAAATTACTAACAAGAAACCTCACCTTTCAATAGGATACATCCACCTATAATCGTGACCGTCCTCCAAGTATCGCCTCACGTGGCAAGTGGGATAGCCAAATGGACCATTACATCAAAGAATTCGGAGGAAATATTTGTTCGAGCTTACAAAGTATCACCGCAATGTCCTTTTCCATTTTCTCTAATACTTCCAATTTTAAAGTCTTGCAACATAACTCTTTAAAGAACATTCCCAACTCAACCAATGCAATGGCTACATCATTGGGCACAAAACCACGTATTGCAATTGGGAGAAGTTGTTGCAAGAGCACATGACAGTCATGACTTTTCATTCCTGTTATCTTACCATCTTTAGCATTTGCACATCTAGAAATGTTAGATGCATAGCCATCGGGAAACTTCACCGACTTCAACCACTCGCAAAAAGATTTTTTCTCTGAAGATGACAATGTGTAGCATGCTGGCAGCATTACAAACTTATCACCTCTTGGGATTAGATGCAACTCTTTTCTTATACCCAATGCTGCCAAATCTAATCGAGCTTTTACTGAATCTTTTGTTTTGCTATCTATATCTAACAATGTCCCCACTACATTGTCACAGATGTTCTTCTCAACATGCATAACATCCAAGTTGTGTCGTAGCTTAAGAGTGTCCCAATACGGTAACTCAAAAAATATGCTTTTCTTTGTCCAATTCAACTCCATCTCAGTACGCTTTCTCTTCTTGTTAGGCGGCGGCTTTCCAAATTTCTGAAGAGGTTCTACATAGTTCACCTGTGATAACAATTCATCCCTAGACAACTCTCAGTAGGTGGCAACCTGCTCTCCCTATTTCCATCAAATAAGTGTTTGCCACGAAGTTCTCCAAGGATGCCTTGGTTGCAGAAAAACGACGATTGGCCATATAACACAACTTTCGCCATTCTTTAAATACATGGAAACCGTATCCTTGTTACAATTAGGGCAAGCCAGCTTCCCCCTTCGCGTCTCCAACCGGATAAATTACCTAGTGCCGGAAAATCATTTATAGTCCATAACACCGCAAGATGCAACCAAATGTTTCCTTTGCTACTGCATCATACGCCTCCACCCCATCATTCCATAACTCTTTTTAGTTCATCAATCAAAGGTCGAATAATAGACATCGATATCATTCCCAGCGATGTAGGCCCCGGGATCAAGAGGGCACATGAAGGTGAATGGTTCTTTTCATACACTTCCACGGTGGTAAATTATATGGCATAACCAGACCGCCACATACTATATTGGTCGCTCATATTACCAAACGGGTTAAATCCATCGCCATGAGACCAAAGGCTTAACATTGCGAGGATCATTGGCAAACCACTCATGTTCCTTGTCAAAATCACCCCAAGCTTTAGAATCTGCTGGGTGTCTAAGTACGTTCTCCTCATGCTCAAGTTTTTCTTTATGCCATCTCATATCTGCAGCATTAACCCTCGACATGAATAGCCTCTTGAGCCTTGGTTTAAGTGGAAAGTAACGCAACACCTTCTGTGGTATTTTTTTAGTCTTGCATTCGAAGACTTGATACCTCTCATCATTACATTCGACAATTTTGAAGATTTTCATTTTCTTTCCAAAACAACACACAATCATACTTGCATGCATGGATTGAGATATAACCAAGTCCCAAGTTACGCATTAATGCCTTCGCCTCGTAATGGGACTTTGGGAGTGTCTCACCTTCAGGCAATATTGCTTTAATCAACTGGAGAATCATAGTGAATGATTTGTTACTCCAGCGATTAATTATCTTCAAATGAAGCAACTTCACGACACAATCTAACTTTGAAGATTTACAGCCTGGATACAAAGGTTGACGTGCTTCACTCAAAAGTTCATCAAATGGATCTATATTACCTCCTGATTCCCTATGTTCCACATTAGGCACCGATTATCAATGTGTATTGAGCCTGCAAATCTTCAAACATGTCATCCAGTCCATCAAACTGTACCCTTCACCAACATCATCGCCATCATCGCCACTTTGTTCCTCATAGTCTTCTCCATGAAAACCCAACGGGTGTAATTCTTGTCCATGCCGTAAAGGTCTAGATCGCCTTTTTACCTCGTCGATGTGCTTGTAATTCCTATTTTTGCATTGTTTGCATGGACATCTAGTCCTTCCCATTCTCATGCAGATGACCACGAAAGCAATCTCAACAAAATCTATAATTCCTTTTTATAGTCGCCATAAACCTATTCGGGCGATTGCATCCAACTCTTATCCATTTCTAGTAATCAAAGAAGAAACATGAATCAAGTATGTTGCACCTTTAATAAATATGGCAAAGGAAACATATCTTACCAAAGGAAAAAAAATACTTGTACACGCCACATGGTAGAACAAAACAACACTACTAGATTAAAATGAGGAAAAAATATCGCAGTCACTTTCGATCTATTATCATACTTAAGCTGATATGAATAATTGAAACTATCAGATAAGGACAATTTGACTTGTCAGATCCACAATATAACTTATATTTGACTTGTCGCATCCAAATTTAATCATAAAAGATAAGAAATGTATATATCTTATTTATATAGTAGCTCTTCATGACTACTTCTCAAGCTAATCCCTAATTCCTTTTTTGATACACTGGCAAAACCTATTTGGCAATTGCATCCAACTCTTATCCATTTCCGTGTTCCCTACTACGAGATAGATAATAATTGTACATCACAAAATAAGAAAACCCAAACATTTAAACTAACCAAGGACAGTCCATTAACAATCAAAATAGAAATAGTTAAATTAAATACACTATAGAGAGAGGAAATCTCATTGTATATAACTAAACCAAGTGCCTAATAAGAGCTCATTATGGTGGAGATGCAAGTGCAAGTGCAAATGGGGATTTAGTGGCGTTATGTTCAAATTTCACTCCTTAAGTTCTTATAAGAACAAAACCGAGAGGACAGATGATCCTACAAGCAAAGAATGCTTGTAGCTGATGTTCCCATCAGCTCAAAAAAAAAAAAAAATCCATCAAGTTAATATGATACATAATAACGTAATTACAAATACTAAAAAATGCTAGCAAGATGATTTAGAATAACAAAGATAGATCGGCAACCGAGGTGACGAGGATATACCTTTAGCTGAATCTAAAGATGTGTAAAGGTATGCTCTAATTCACTAGTGTTCAATATACTTTCCATCTTTTTGTATCTAACATGTGTTTCGTGTTGTGTGCATGTATTGGATTTTTGTCGCTTTCTTTATTGGTTCTACAGGCAATTTAATCTCTGAAGGCTTTTACTCAGATATTTGACACGCCCTCGATATTGAATATATGAAATATATATCTCAGTTCAAAGGGCATGATATGTCGGCAATCGCTCATATCAGGGTTCATAGAGTAGTGATAATCGATCCCCAAGTAATCCATAGGTCCGAGGTAATTACCTTGTCTATTCCACTTGTTTACCAAAGATAATCACTTCAAAATAGAAAGTGGCACAAGAACTTCAACTAGTGAATGAACACGAGAAGTTGTCATCACCCCTGTGTAGTTGCATAACTTATCTGTATGACATTAATACTGCTCACCTTAGATCAATAGTATCAAGATTAAATTCCTTTAGCATATGAGTCCTTATATGTGCATTTATTAATTTCTCGGGAAGGTGGGGGTAAAATGGGAGTTGATCTTTTAGCTTAGATAGTTGATGGACTTTATCTTAGACCTCTCGCTATAAAGCCGCCTTGGGCTCGAGGTTTACGCTTCCTGCTTTATATATGTTACTTGGTAAATAGTTCCCATATATTGGAATGGTTCCCCCGAACTCAAACTCTTATATTATGAGTTGGTAATTGAAGTGACTTCTACTCTTATACACGGATGAACTCTTTCATCATTTCTAACTAATAGCCACAACTCTGCAGATGCATTTGTATTTTGTTTTCTTTAGTCAAATTTTCATATAATCTGATTTTGCATAATACCATAATTATCTTAGACTTGCTTAATTTTTTTTTCCAACTAGTGTACCATGTGTTGATATCGATCATCTTGCCATTACACTTTATTTCTCAATGCGCTTTATATATATATACTTGATGGTTATTCTTGTCTTTATTTTATGGTCTACAATTTGTTTTATACTTACTTTTTCTTCTCGTATATACTATTCTCGATGGTTATTTGTTCCTAAGATTAGTATCTCTTATTCTTTATTCACCAGCTTCAATCAAACATGGGCCTTCTTCCATATGCAAGTTTTCAAGTGAAAAGTTCAGAACAAAAAAGGGTGGTTTGGTATGGCACCATCTATGTAGACGCATTGATGAGATACTTAATTGCGATAAACCACTTTAGGATGGAGATGGAATGTTGGAGATGCTGAATTTGGTAAAGTCATCCCCTGGTCAAGTAGATGTGTATTTTTTACTTGATGAAGCTCCTCGACTCTCCTACCTTTAAAATTAAAGATTGTACATTTCTTTTCTTATGAGTTTTGAGACATCAAATTTAGTCTTATATGTAAGCAAGTACATATGTAGTATTTTGTTTAAGTGTTTAGAGAGTAAACAGTTAAAGTTGCATTTATCTCTACTTTTGGATGTCAAGCTTTTGTAAACGTCAAGTTATCTTGATATTTTGGTATTTTAATGGAAATTTGGTGCAAAATGAAAATGAAGTTGTGAAAGTGTGATTTGTGTGCTTGTTACAACAGGTTTTAATGGAAATTCTTGCAGGTGGGAAAAAGAACAAAAAACAAATTCCAAAAGGACGGCCATGGGCGGGATGTAATTTCATAATTTTTGAAGACAACAAAATAAACTAAGCAACCGCCAAAAACCGTTGAATATTTTCAATTAACCATGGCTTCAAGCTATTATTTGAAATTAACTACAGCCGTAAACTGTCGATTTATTTAAATAAAGCAACGGTTAGTAGCCGTCATTAATGAAAACGATAGCGAATTTAAGGAGGGCTATTGCGATGGTCGATAGCCATCATTTTAAACCATTTAGGACGGTTAGTGGTCAAGGCAAATTGAGAATTCTGACATTGTGTTAGTATTGTAATATCACTAAAGAAAGGCTACCACAAGCCTCCACCACCTCGAATGTTCGAAAAGCTTTACTAGAACTTATCCGGTGAGTTATTCCAAAGACGAGGGAATGCCTAGATTGGGTCTTGTTCAGCTTAAGATCTCCGTAGAGAAACAACTAATGAAATATATCGACCTTGCCTCTAGATAATCTACAACAACTAAAAACACTTTCGAGACCTTTCTTAAATATAGCTATCAATTGTTCAAAAGTTCAATTCTAAAATATAGCTACCAATTGTTCATAACTACTAAAATTGCATTACAACAAACAAAAGTTCAATTTTAATCTAAAAATATACAAGCTAGAAAACATGAAAAGGCTACCTGAAATAAGTTTACAGCTTCAACCTATTTTCCTTGTTGCAAGTGTTTAAGTTGAGGACCTGAACCAAGTTTTCAAACACACTCTATTACATTAAGTTGCAAAGATCGAGGAATCAACAAAATTAGCCAAAATAAAATAAGACATATAAGGTTCTCACTTGTAAACTCAAAACCCAAATTCACACGCACACGTCATAAACAAGGCACCACTTACAATCGCTGAAATCGTACAAACCTTAATTGACCTAAAAGAAAAGTGAAGGAAAGATTCATACCATACTTTTCTACTTTCAGCAAAGACTTTTCTATTCAAGGCTAATATCCATATCCAAAAATTGACTCAATATTTTAAAAGTCGGTCATTTTTTTTAATATCTTCTTAGCAATAGGGTCATGGTTGGGAAACTAAGGTCTCCCTTCTATTTCAATATGCTCTAGCAAAAGAGAACCATATATAAAAGCTGACTCAAGTATGGAATGAGCCACCACTCTTCTTTCTTGATATCATAACTTTACATGTATAGTCATGCAATTTGTTCTTTAACTGATAATACCAATATTTTTACAATAGTATGGCATGGTTCATATATTGCATAACAAGAATATTAAAAGGCAACGCTATTCCAATAGAAAGATTGATATTATTGGAAGAGGAGAAAGGGTGTGAGAAATATCTGTTGTGGGAAGTAGGGAAAAGTAACAATGGAAGAAGAGAATGCTTATTGTTACTATCGCGGATCAAGAGTTTGAAAATGAGGATGTACTTGATAGGCATCAGAAATCAACCCATTTCAAATGCCAGCACTGTTATGAGCAGTTTTTAAGCGTTGGTGGAATGGCTATTCACGTTATTCAGACTCACAGGGAAACTCAAACTACTAACAACAACTCTTCAATGGCACCAACATTAATTTTCACCAGGACTGTTTGAAACGTGACCTGTTGTGCCGTTCAAGGCTCAAAACTGAGTGTTGTAGTCCACGAACTTTGACTCCGAGGAAGCTCATTCAGTTATAGAATGCGTTAAGGGCTCTTAAGGAGAGAGAGGGGCAAGGCTGCCTGATTCTAAACAGGTTAAGACGCCATCTGGGTTATAGTATTGAGGGAGGTGGAATAGAAAATTCTGTGAATCAAGGCCTGCTGCGTCCCGTCGATGATTGTCTTATGGATGTCTTGAAAAATATACCACAAGATGTTTCATCAGACAAGTCCTCTTGATTGACTAATTGGTAATCTTGTATGTTATAGCTTCGACCTGAAGTCGGCTACCGATAGGTGTCTATCTCTTTGAAGCTATGCAGGTCTTGATCGACCTGCTGTGTCGGTCAAGGCTCAAAACTGAGCATTGTAGTCCACGAACTTTGACTCCGGGGAAGCTCATTCAGTTATGGAATGCGTTAAGGGCTCTTAAGGAGGAGAGATAGGGGCTAGGCTGCCTGATTCTAAACAGGTTAAGGCGCCATCTGGGTTGTAGTATTGAGGGAGGTGGAATAGAAAATTTTGTGAATCAAGGCCCACGCTAAGGTCCGGCCCATGATTGTCTTATGGATGTCTTGAAAGGGATACCACAAGATGTTTCATCGACAAGTCCTCTTGATTGACTAATTGGTAATCCCAGATGTTATAGCCGACCAAGTCGCTCTTGACAAGTGTTAGTCTATCTCTTTGAAGTTATGCATATATTTCACTTATGTTAAGCGCTTGACTGAATAGCTTTACCTTAATAGCAAGCCGGTCTATGGATCTAGGTGAACCTGGAGGGCTGAGTCGGAAAGGGCTGGGGAAGAATTACCCAACGGGGTTTTGAGTTGGACGGATCGATGTTCAAATCTCACTGACACTAAACACCAACCCAATCGAAATCTCCCCTCCCCTATACTATGCGTTTGGTGGCGATAGAAAATTCGGCTTTCCGATCTTGGCTTTCGAAAGACAGTAGGTTTGGTACAGGACGAGCCAGAGGGGTATAGATGGTATAGAGGAGAAGACCATAGGACAGGACCAGAATAAGTTGGGATTTCTATCTGAGACTTGACACAGCGTATGAATCCTTATTCCATAACGAAAGAAAGGGGACTGGATCCTTAAGCCGCAAAGAAACTGGAACATCGCATAAGAACTTTGAGTCAAAGATTTCAACTAAGAACTCGGACTCTTAGTTAAATAAATAATAGATTCTATCTCCAGTTTAAGAAAATGGGTTTTTAGTCCTAGGAGGAAAATTGGATACTATACTTAAGGGTTCGGGATTATAGGGCCATTCCCGGGTGGGGATTTTGCGAGGCTTCATACTTTTGTTTTGATCGGTCATCATGCTTTAACTTATCGAGAAAAAGGATCTTGACCAGCGGCTTGAAATCTAAGTAACAGGGCCAAGAGGATTTGTTTTGGCATTGTGAGTCGGTCTTTTTCTTTTTAGGTTTTACCACACTACTTATAGGGATGAGACCTTTTTTGTTTTCGGGGCCGGATAAGCGGCTTGGCGAAAACTCGAACACACTAAGCTACAGCTCTAACTCGAGGGTCGACAATCATCCATTAGTGCGTCCCCACTAAGAACAGCTACGCGGAGCTACTTACAACACCGGGTAACAGCTGCTACTAACACAAATGTAACTTCGCTCAAGAGGAGTTTACTCCGAGACTAACACCCGAAAGCAACGCCGAGAGGAACTTGACCCGAAAGCAAGCGGGGAAACGACTTTCACTCATCTGATTCAAGGCTTGAAGACAGGGCTGAACACTCAAAGGCACATAGAAGCTAACTCACCACAGCCCGATCGAATACCCAATAGGCGAGGGCGGAGCTAACCCGACGGGAACTCAACCACTAACTAGCAAAGCGAAGCAGCCCCATGCATAAGCGCTTGTACTAAAGTCGTTACGCCGGCCCTCTCACCCGACCGAGAGCTCCTTCACTCCACTTCCATCGGATGCAGGGTAAAACACCGGCAGAGCACAAAGACGATAGAAGCTAACCCGATAGGAATGCTAGGCGAAGGGAGCTAGCCACCGGTAAGGTAAAAAAAAGAACTATCGTGATAGCTAACACGAACGAATTCATTAATATTTAGTGATGCACCGACTTTTGGCCCGGTCGACAAGCCGGGCCACGATCGCCACTTTTTGTACCTTCTCTATTCCGTGCCCTTAGGGGCAAGCCCTTTGAACAACAGCTGGCAAACAACATCACTTTTGGAAAGCTCAGCTAATTCTTTTTTCGAACTATATATCCAATTGAGTTACCTCCCGCCCACCTCCGTTGACCTGAAAGCCTCACTAGCCGAACGAGCGTTGGCTAGTGAGGCTTTAAAGATCATCCATAACCAGATTGATATTTGCATATATACGATAAATCACAATAGAGAATATGCCTTAAGAGAAGAGAAAGGAACTTACTGATTAAATCATTTCGGAGTTCAATCACCCGACTCAAACTCAATTCAATAGGAAGAGTCGAAGCTAGTTTTGCTATTGTTAACGTAGTGCTAAGAAGGAAAGAGAAGCTGTGAAGCGTGGTTGGCAGCCGGGACCTTTCCAACTATTTTAGACTCGAGTTCCAGTTTCAGCTTGATAGCTATATCTTTCCTCGCAACACTGGTAGCGTTTGCTTTCCCTTGCTTGGTAATTGATCTTTGCGATCCCTTTTCCCATTTCCTCCGCCCTGAATAGAAGCCAGTAGCGCCTCTCTCAGATAATCAATCTCTACAACGGGAATGAAGGAAGGGTTGATCCGCTTGCCTTTGGGACAATAGAAAGACGAATCGATTCCGGTTCTTTCTTGATCCACGGAAACTGCCTATAAAAGAAGGTCTTAGACAGGACAAGGACAGCTTTGATCGCCATTCATTATTACATCTTGAATCGAGTCCGAGCAAAAAGAACTCAAGTCAAAAGCAGCTCAGCCCTTGCTTCTTTGGCAGGCTTCTTTCAATGGGAGTAGCCTATCGTATTGGACAACTCTAGTCTATCCCCTCATAGAGTAGTCAATTCTTTCATATGGTAGCATGGGCCCCTGACTTCTATAAGGCTGTTGAACTTGAACGGGAAGCCAAAGTCGACTAAAAGGGATCGGAAAGCAAGCGTTACGCCCCTTCCGATAGCATAAGAGGCTAATCCATTATTCCGACACTAGCATGAGATTATCCCACCAGACTAAACCGACTCTCAAAACAGAAAAAGTAGAAGGTTTTCCCAAAAGAGGTTATCCTAATAGAAATATGCAACAAGGGTAGAACTTGCAATCCAAAGATGTTTAAAATCATCCTATTTAGCATTAATTTGGGTTGTAACCCGCCACAAAAAGTTCTCAACCCCAAAACAATATTATAGTAGCTATCAAACCCAACACTTACATCCCAAATGAATATACAATAAATCCAATATGATCTAACTATACTAACACCCATAACACATTACACCTAGACGCAACATGCAAATCAAACACAAGATGCTTGCCAAAAATCTGACCGAGAAACAACAAAAAACCAACGAAAACTACCCCCGCAAAGATTAATACACGCCAAACTATTGAAAGATTGATATTGAAATAGAATACACGCCAAAATTCCTTCAAATTGAAATATAAAGATTTGTTCTTTATATCACAAATCAAAACAAAACAAAATACCCAAAATCAAAAGCAAAGCAATATATCTTACCGACTCGTAGAAAACCCCAATTCGAAAGGTTCTACACGGCTCCACAAATCAATCTGCAAAGAACACCAAAACCCCACTTTTTAAAGTTAAAACAATCAATCAAGACAAGAAAAAACGATTTCAACTAGGGCAGGGAACAAAAAAAACAAATCTTTTGATTTTGTTGTAGTTTCAATGACTTTTCAATTCTTCTCACCTTGAGGTTGAGGGTGGAGGAGAGATAAGCTTTGAAGATGTGGAGAGGATGAGTTTTAGAGATCGATAGAGGAAAGAAGTTTAGATTTAGTTGGAGAGAGACGGCAATCTAGGGTTTTAACATGTTTTTTTTTTTTTTTAGTATTCCTAATTTTGTTATGACTTCCAGCGGGAACACGAAAACTGGAGCGCGAAAAAAATTTGCAGCAAAAAGGATTATTTTCGCCCAAACCAAAGCCCATTTGCAACACCGAAAACGTCGCAACAAGGGCATACACAGTCTATCCCAGAATTACCAGTGACGGCAAGGGGGTTGCAATAGATATTTAATCTATAGCAGCACCACACTCGTTGCCAACAATAAACATTTTCAATTTAATTATTTTTCTTATTTTTCGTAAATTTAAGCGAACAGTTTTGCAACGCTCAAGGCGTCGCTCTAGGTATTTCCCAAAATCAAAATTCTATTAAGACGGATGACCTTTAGCAACGCCACACGGTGTTGTAAAAGATGACTTGTTGCAACAAATTTTAGGCGTGGCGAAAGAGTGCGTTGCAACAGACCCCTTTTGTTGTAGTGCTATAAACGTCTCGAGCCACGAAGGATTTTTAGAACCCTAAAAACGTTATTCTCCCTCCCTCTGCAGCGATCACTCCATTTTTCAAGTCTCCCATCTAATCATCTAATCAATGACTATCATTATTTTCAGAGACCTTCTCTAAATTCTTAATCTACCTTGCCGAAGATTGGTTCTGAAAAGGTCGAGAATGAGCTCCATTAGGTACGAATCCATCAAAGTTTTCAGTCCTGTAATACACTATTTTTCACCTTAACTCCTTGACCATTTTCTTCCAATATAACAAGAAGCACAATTTATAACTCCATAATGCCAAGAAGTAAACATGGCTACTTCAAAGCTTGAGTTTCCACCAGTCACCACTTCGTCTCCTTTGAACATCTCAGACTTCGATCGCACCCCTTCTTACTGGTAAGCCTTCTTTCTTTTTGCATGTGCGTTTGTTGTCGTTGTTGTTGTTGTATTTTTGAATGCTGGGTTTGGTTTGTTATACAGTGAGGAGAATGTATACATGCTTTGCAAGAAGCTAAGTAAAATTGGTGTGTCAAAAAATGATGGGTTTGACCTCTTTGTTGCTTTTATCTCCAATGATCACAAACAGGTATATGATCTCATCCTCTATATTCCCTGTTTTATTAATATATATATATCAATGCCTCAAAGGAAATTGATCATAGACTTAGCACCTGACTTTTTCCTGTGCTTATTAACATCCAATATAGAGAAAGACTTTTTTTTTTTTTATGTAAGTCAGCTTTTGAAGTTGGAAATGAAAAACGTAGCCTATTACATTTTCTTATAATTGAGCCTATTACATTTTCTTATAATTGAAAGGATAAGCATTTAATACTTGAAAAGAGAAAGAACGGGTACAAGACCCTTCTTTATATGACTAAAGCGGAAATAAAACTTTCATAGTTTCACAGGGCGAACAAAACAGTAAACCCCACCGAAACTATCTTTTGGGTTTACTTCATCTCTTCCCTTTCGTCTTCTTTGAACCCCTATGTTTAACTCCAATTACCCACCCCTATTTATTCAAAGGAAAAAAAATGAAGGGTTTGGCATTTTAGATTCTCTCCCCATTCGATGACAATGATGAATATTTTTTTTCACGCAGCCAACATAATCTTCATAGACTCTCCTAAGCATAGAAGGTTCAAAGAGAGGTGATATAGAATCAATGGCCCAAGCCTACCAATTTTTGAGAAAGGTACAAAATCTTGCTACAAGTTTTTGAGTTCTTCATAATATAAAAAAGAAAAAACTGAAATTTCATTTTTTTCCCCCCCCTGAGTTGAGTTTTTTAGTGGTTGCTTGCTCACCACCTTGAGTTTCTCTCACATTCAGTCTACATTATATAATAGCAGTCCCTTTTCAAGCTCTCTGAGGCTGTCCACGTCAGCAAATCTTAAGTAGCCAGGGGGATTAAGTACCCAGGGTTGTTACGAAAAATCTAGACAACTAAGTAAGAAAGTGTATTAGCAAAACCCACTAAACCTTCGTTTCATTTTCATTTTAAAACACTCCGTCTCCCTTCTCAATTAGATTAGATTGTATCTCTTCCAATACCAAAACCCAAATATCTCAGGTATGTATCTTAGCTTTCACTTTTGTTTTAATCGATCTCACAGAAGAATAGCAATCAACAATAAAACAAAACCCAACCTTCATCAAACACTCCAAAGTCTCTCACAAAAAAAACTCTCTGAAGAAGAAAAATCAGTCTCTTCCTGTTATTAATATGGTAAGTTTTTGCTATTGCTTTTGTTTTTGTTTTCGTTTCATGGCTTATCAATCGATTCCAAATCCATCGAACTCCAGTTATGGCTTTCATCTCTTCAATTCCCCTTTTGGAGATACAACCTATACCAAGGTCTTTGTTGGGGGATTGGCTTGGGAGACCCAGAGCGAGACCATGTGTTGTTATTTTGACCAGTTCGAAGACATCCTCGAGGCTGTTGTCATTACCGATAGGATAACTAGAAGATCCAAAGGCTATGGTTTTGTCAGTATTCCTTTGTTTTTATTTTAAACAATTGATTGACTTATTATTCTTCATTTTGCTAAAAAAAATTATTTATTTAGGTGACTCTTTCGTGATCCCGAAGCTGCCAAGAGAGCCCTGTCTTGACCCAAGTCCCATTATTGACGGAGACGAAATTTAATTGCAATTTGGCTTCACTTGGGCGACCTTGCCCTCCATCGCCTTATGGTAATATTATTTCCTCATTATTTCATGATTACTAAATGGAAGGCTCAAAAATGTCATTTATGTGTAAAATGTATAACGATAGGTGTTTGAGAGTCATCTCGGAACTAATTCTCTTTTCTATCATTTAATTGCTACCCTTACAAGTATGTGTAAAATGTATAGGTACAATAGCTTTTTGCATTCGTGTGGCACATATAATTTTATGTTTATGCTATTTCCCCTAGGGCATTTGAGGGCAATGACCCCTTACTTTGCAAGTGAGCAAAGCTCGAGGCCTTACATTAGAAGCCCCAGTTACCACCAGCCCACCACTTACAACTATCAACAAGGGTTTGCATACCCTCAATATGGGTGAGTAGTCTTCTCGGGATCTCACACTATTCACGATTCACTTTGATGTCAAACCTTGAATAAACAAAGAATGTCTATATTGTACATATATAAATGCATTACACTATATTGTTATCAATAACATCTATATGAACGTATTACATTATATTGTATGGTAAGAAAGGTCAAAACAATAATGGGAAAGGTTAAAAAAGGGTGGGAAAGAAGATATACAGAGATAAGCAATAAGTTATAGGAAAATCTCTTCCTCCAAAAACTCAGGACCAGCACATAACCAATACAATAATAATGTTGAAGCTGTAAAAACACTTCTTTGACATTGTGGTGTCTAATTTATGATCGTTGCCAAAATAAAACAGACTTATAACCTTGAAGTTTTACTACGTTGAATTGTTGGTCTGAAATCTGATTTACAAAGTTGAATGTTTAGGACAATAGGACTTGCATCATACCCTGCCTTTATACAAGTTTGTTTGCATTAGAAATTAATTTTCTCTATAGGTTATTTAATGATAGTGGACCTTCATTAAATTTACATAGGGTGGTGTCAATGAGATATGGGGCAACAATTTCAAATGTTGATTTCAAGAGGAGCTTAAATGATTTAGAACTGGTTCCTTTAGGAGGTGCTATTATACAGGTTTCCTTAGTTCAGGCCAAATTAATACCCCGACCGAGTTTTTTAGATAATGAGGTTACCGTGTTTCTATTCCATGAATAATAGTAAGCTTCCTTTTACGACTTAATCATTTGATCAGTGCAGACCTTTTTGTTTACTACATAAAAGTTAGTCGTTTCTTATAAACTAAGATTTGGTTCTTCTGCGTGGACTTGGAATTGGTTAGTTTAAGAACCTAATAAAGTATAGGAGAACCTCTCCTGTTTGGGACAATTAATTTGAACCTTGCTAAGGATTTAATTATTTGTTGCTCTCTGCACCATTGTACTTTGATGATCGATATGCTTTATATACCGTTTTGCATTGAGCTTTACGTGCTATATTAAACTGTCAATTTGGCATCATAAGCTCCATCGAATTATTTATCTGTATCCCAGGGCTTAATATAAATATTATTTATCTGTTCGGCGAATGACTTTTAGGAAGTATGTATGTGATTCATGATTGTATGAAAACGGTGGCTACTGAGTGACTAATGTGTTGCGAATCATTTGCATAGTTTTAAGACTTATTGCATCAGATTTTAATAGTCAATGTTGTTGCAGCTCAAGTCGATGAAGGGATTATTACCTGGGAAGTTATGAACATGATACTGTGCTGATTTCTCAAGGTGGTTTCATGTTTGTCCTGCCATTTATTTTAGGTAGCCTATAATTTGAGTTTTCTTTGATATCTTTCAGGCTCAAAAAATCCTTACGATAAGTAGAATTTTGTTTTAAGGTTTTGTTCTAATGAAGTTTCTTTGTTAGTTTTACTTCTATTGGTCTTCTTTACTTTTGCTTCATCCATCTGTTTTAAACAGTTATTGAGCACACACACTTATAACTCGATTGGATTGGTACACTTGATAATGATTATAGAAAACAGTGTTTTTCATTTGGGTTAAATAGGATTTGACTGCAGCATCATAATGAAAAACTTTGTTATCTCAAATCCAAACCCTACGCTAATTGATTCCCCACCTCAAATCCTACTGGGGCCATCTGTTGTTTCGTCTCACTGTGCTACGAAAGTACAATAAACTTAATTATCATGTATTAAATTTTCCTATCTTTTTTGGTGTTTACCTGGTTTGATTCTTCAGATGACAAGGCTATTTGATCACTTTATGCCATAGACATTTTAATTATTTTCTCTTTTACTAATTCTAAATGTAACAGTCTTCATAAACTTGAACAGCTGTCCGTTCTGCAATTCTGGAATTTCGTCGGGAAAAAGAGTTAAGTTCTTGCCGAGAATCAAAGAGAAGAAGAGAAAGGTTTGAACAGGTTTGTCCTCTCTTTTTTTTTGTCTATTTGGTAGTTTGGTTGGTAATGTAGATTATATATTGGACAATATAATATAGTGGGATGGGATGGGCCAAGTGTGCAATTGCAAATACACCGAAAACATATACAGCAGATAAGTGCCCCCAACTAAGCAAACGGGAACCCCCTCGCCTAAAAAGAAGAAGAATAACAGTCAATTGAAATGAACTCCTAACAAAACACTAGATGCTCAGTTTCATTCTCTTTTGTGCAGGACAAGTTAAGTTGTGGTGATCTCTCAATGTATTTCTCAAGAGGTAAAGGTGTTCAGTTTCCTTTTGTAGTTACTGACAACGTAGTTATCAAGGTATGTTGTTCAGATTTAAGTATGTATGCAGTATGCTTGCTTTGTACAAATATCTAAGAGTTGCAAGGACCAAATCTGAGAGAAATGGATTCAGCAACCATAGAGCAACGACCATTAGGTATTTGTTTTGTATAATATTGTAATTTGGTGACATTGTTTGTTCTTTAAAAACTTTTTATTTTGTGATTCATGTAGAGGAGCTTATTCTGTAATAGTAGGAAGTCACGTTAGTTTACTCTCAATAAGTTTACTTTTAGTTAATTATTAGGGTGCTGAGGTGCAGAGTGCAACTTATGGTAAGGACAAGTTCTGTAATGTTAGCTAAGGACAACTTGAGACATTCGTGTGAATTATGAATTTGCTTTCTTTAATTTGGTTGTCACCGTCCAGGTATGCAATCACAAGTGCGTCTATCAATCTAAGGGTCAAATTTCTAGAAGAGTTGATAACATTCTTTATCTTACATGACAATTTAGGAAAACTGATTTTTAGGATGTGGTTGAATGGTAATCACTTCACTTATAATTTAATTAAATTAAATCCTTTCCATCTCATTCAAAGAGTACAGTATATTAAACCCTGTAAATGCATGAGTTATCTGAAGTCAAACATTCTTGAAAAAGGTATGCTATTATGTCTATCACCTTTGATAAGCTTCTATTGTCCCATATTCTCCTACGGTAAATGAAGTCAAAAATTATATGTTAGTTCTTTGTTTCTTATGTTACTCCGTTGAAAGGCATCGAATCTCCCTTCTCTATATCTTTATGTCTCCTTGCTTGACTTTTGAATTGAATTTGATGTTTTGAATTGATGGTGTTTCAAATGAAGGTAGCACTCCTCCATGGCTCCATCTCTTCAACCGCCATCATAATCACCATCTTATGTTGAACAACAACTACCAAACCCATTTCTCAATTAAAGGTAATCTTCAATGCCCATTTTTCAAATATTTTAATTAATGTAGTTTCAGTTATTTGAAATACCCGATTTTCATTTAGTTATATATAATCTCCAATGTCATTCCATCTTACTCTAATGTCTCTCAGAATCGATCGTCCCCATAACTAGAGTTTAAACTTATGGTATTCTTGAAAAATCTGATAATGAGAGTTTACTTTTTCGGATTCTTTCATAGGCTTATACATTATTATTTCTAAGGTTTTGTTTAAACCTGAAACAATGAGAAGTGAGACTTGCTAAAACTTATTATATTCAATAGAAATGATAGTAATAATTAAAAAAATCGATAAGAATCTCCACTTAGGCAAAGCCTAGGTGTTTGTGGACAGATCCAATCACTCACCTTGATAACGCCTTTGACAACATATTTGGGGAGAGGTACTCTCATCTTTTATCTATAAAGCTTTTTGGTATATGATTAATTACTGCTAACACAGGGAAACCTCTATTTTTTTATGTGAGTTACCATCTCACTCTTTTTCTTTTAAGAATGGGATACTGGATTAAGATGTTTTGAATAAACTATGGGTTTGCCTTATAATACAATTTTTTTTGCATCTCTTTTAGTTTTGCTTAACGAGTGGAATGTCTTATTTATATTCTCTTTTACAAATAGTTTTGGAAGAAGATGATAACTTATTTTGGCGTTGGTTTCAGGTTGCTTGCTCTGTCCACTTCAAGTACAAGTCAAGCTGTTCAAGTACGTACAAGAAGAATGAAGCAATTTCTTGAGCAACTCACCGTCGGTTCTTAGATTCAGGTTTCTTTCGGCAAAGGCTAACTAATCGGGTTCTTCTTCTTCGAAGGTCAACATCTTTTACTTCTTGATATGTTTTTATGTCATAGTCAAAAATAGTATCAACTACAAAAAAACTGGGACGTGTAGAAAATTAACCATTAGCACAAGGTATAGCTTGAACATAATGAAGTGGAATGTACGATGTTTTTTTATTCGTGAACGGTGAACCCATGATGCATGAAAAGCACAAAATGTAAAAGGTATATACACAATAAATTATCTTTGGTTTCACTCACTAAGTGTAGATTACACAATGCCTCTGGGTTGCTTCTCATTGGTCTGTGTTAGAGTCTGTGTAACACAATGTGTTTTCCCTTACTAAGCAAACTTGATGGTGAGGGACTAAGAGCTGAATTTCTGACCAATATAGATATGTTTGACGTATCTCCAACATAAATGGAAGTATTTTCAATTCGTCTCTTTTAATAATAACTCTTTAATACACTGCATGTCTTATCTCATCTTATCTCATCTTATCTCATCTAGACGTATGTGTTGTTATTCAAGTCACTTTAGACTAGGCAAGGTTGCCTCACACCCTAATAGTTTGAGCTGTTCAATTTTTTTTTTCTTTAGAGCGTAATTGGATAAGTATACACTGATAGGCTGATATATAGGCTAATACTAGGTTCTTACCTTTGTGCTATATACTTCTCTAATAGATATGGTTCTCTATCAAAGTTTAGGTTCCACTCAACATACGGGCTTGGAAAATTAGAGATAAGCTTTGATAGTCTTTAAGCCAGCAACAAATTGTGTTAGCTATGTTTTAGCCTCTTGCTTGAAGACAACTATCTTAATCTAAAACTTTTCTTTCAATTGTTCGCAGAAGATTGAAGAGTAAGCCCTATGTTATCTCCATTAAAACCTTAATCGCTCTCACTCTCCGATAATCAATTTATCAGGTAATCTATTGAAAAGCTAAGGGTTCATTTACATTTGCTTACAAGGTCTAAGATGTTTTGACTAGAAAGTTTGGAATATTTATTAAACCATATCAAACTATGCTTTCTACACTTTTCGCAGTTTTCTCTTTTACCTTTCGGTCTCTCTACACACCAGTTTTGCTGCTCTGTTTACAATAAATTAGGTATGGTTTTTTTGAAACCCATATATGTATTTGTCTTTGAGTATTTCAAAGATAATGACAATAAAAAACATAGACATGAACTTAATTGGATTAGGAAAATATTATTATACTTATATTGAAGTTCTGATTAGATATCCATTTTGATAACCAAACTTTATCATATATGTGTCAGCATTGATTCAGTACTATACTAATCCTTATTTAACTTAGTTTAAGCCTAAAATGTTGCAGATTCGAGAAGCTATGAATTTTTTAAAATATTTGTGGGACGATTTGTCTCCAACCTATGTTAATCTCTGAATAGGTCGCAAACGTTTCTCCTATTCCCATTCTAGATTACAATCCTTATTGATATGCATGTGAACCGCCCACTTTATGAAGCATGTTAGTTATCTCCTTGAGGATTGTCTTCAAAGCAATATATATATTTTGAGTTTTTACCTACTTGGTAACTTTTGTTTTCTTATTTGTTATGAGTTTCATTGCATATCCCTCAGTTTGATGGTTGGCTTTGTTTTTTATTATGACCAGGTGTTCCCTTGAGTATCTTGGGTTTTGGTGCATGTATACAGATGCTTTCCCTTATGAGCAGGATCACTATTTAGCATGCTTTGTTTTCTGTTCACCATTAGAACTTTTGTGTAGGTGGAGGTTGTAATAGTATCCGTGCTACATAATTTACAATGTCCAGAATCCCATCAATGGATTGAGGTGCTTTCTTTTATATGTTTGAAAGTTCCATTGAGCTTTTACAAGTAAACTCTAAAAGTTTCAATTTATCTTTAAAGACAATTGTTCTTATGTCATAATTAATCCAAATAACTCAAGCTGTCCAAACCCTTTTGCTTCTGCTGATGAGTGTCTGATCATGCCGACACCAGCTTTAATATCTAATTAGTTCTGAATTTGATAGTTCTTACTTGCATGCCTTCCACTCATTAAACCACAGGACTCGCAAGATGTGAAACGTAACAAAAATTTGGCTGAGATGCACTGGAGGATGAGGTTGTACTATAACCATTAGATTTGTATCCAAATTAAATCTGAGCATTTGCAGTTCACCACTTCATATGACAGGTTAATACTATTACAGCTATTGCAGATTTGCACAAATAGTATTTCAACTTTTTTGATGGTGGTATTTCAACATTCAGTGGTGCTCGAGGATACACAATTGGTTTTCCGCGTAATGTCACCATTTTGTGGTTAAATAAGAAGTTTGAAAAATCGGGATAACTAAATAAGAAGTTTTTGTACATCTTAGTACTTATCTATCTTTTAGGAATTAAACTCTTTTCGGAAACGGAGAAATCTATACGTATCTTTTAGGAAATAAACTCTTTTTGGAAACGGAAAAACCCACATGAATAACAACAACCGACAAAGAATCGGACACTTATATGCTTACAAAGAGATCATACCATCAAGCTTTTACGTAACTCTATAAGGTATTTTCTAATGCTTCAATATTCAAACGCTCAACTATTTGTAGTCTGAACCATTAGTATTAGTGTTGGTATTATTGATTTCTCTCTCGGACTACCCCACCTTGAAAGCAGCATCTCGAGCTCTGAATGCTCTATGTTGATATATACTCCTGTGGTCTGTGTTGATTACTGTGGTTTGTGTTGAACACTTAGAATTACTACCACACCTTGAAAGCAGCATCTCGAGCTCTGACTACTAAAAAGTGTAATGAAAGCACCATGTCTTGAAAATCAAGTCTCTAGAGTTAACAACATAGCAAAAATTCAGCCCACATCTAGCTGCATGACAATGAATCATATAAATAAGTATAAACAGGGAGAATGTAACAGAGTAATAGTGTAGCAATCACAACTACAAGTAGTACCTGTTGCAATAGAATTTCAAAGACTCCATATGACCCAATTCACACTCCAGAAATATCTCTAAGGATACAACACGTACTCATACAGTTGGTAGTATCAACCTTAATCTAGAAAACCTACATGGTTCCTCAGTAAAAACTGGCTCCAAAAATTTGAGCAAAGCCAATCATGTTTACAAAATAATTCATATTTTTTTTGGTTAATTGTAATTTTCAAGTGTTTTACTAACAATAAATTGATCTATAAATTGATGCAGCGAATCCAATTTTGAAAACTTATCCCTCTAAAATTCAAAGATATGTTAATGCACTGCACCAAAATATTAAAGATAGACGACCCAGAATTTTGCAACGAAATATTGGGAGAAAATCAATACAGATGTCAAATATCAATTGGCGTTCCAATCTTTAACATCAAAGACAATCACCAATTCAAGGAAACTCAACAACTCAAGAAGATTCAGAAAATTCAAAGATCAAAGAAAGCAATTGATTTTCTCGCGACGGTGAGATAGGCTTTGAAGTAGTAGACTATAACTACGAAGAAATAGAAGAAATTTGCAACAAACTTGAGATTGTAGAAAAGAACGACATGCTTAGAAATCAGTGCATACAAATTCAGGAAGAAGAAATTCAGTCCGAAAGAATATATTAATTATCTAAAGGCAATTATAAAGAGGGAATGGTAGAATTATGATTCTCTCTACGTAACTATCTGTTCAATCTTGGAGATGAGATGACTTATCAGACATTTTTACATATATGGAATCATATCTTTAGTAATTTTTAAATCAAGCAATTTTCTATATGATTTCTTTGTGCATTGTTACAACTCATTTTTCTGTTTCGTATAACATAACAAAATTAAAAAGCAAGCGGATACCAAATCAATATATCATAACCCATTTCAAAGCCCATTTCAAAGCTCATAGACAAGTGAGAAGCAAATGCAAGAAAAAAATCCCAGTAGCTATGTAACCTAAGGGGTTCACAATGTTACATTAGCTTGAAGAAACCTCTGCATTGCCAAATTCGGGCGAAGCATAGAGTTGAGGGAGCATGTCACGCAAACATATGGGTTTGATCGACTATATCTGCTTAGGCCCAATGCTTGCAAGATTATACTTTCGAATTACCAATATAGAAAGGAAAATATTAATGTTTTGCTCCCAAGTGCAAAATTATGCCCTGTTGGCAAATGACAACGAGTAATCGTAATTCTTTGCTCCATAGGCAAACATAAGCAAAGCGAGAGATAGGCGTAAAGTATATCGAACTACCAAAAATTATGTTTAGAATGCACAAGGAGGTAACCCTTGCCTAGAATGCATCGTTATTCCCCGCTCTTCCCTTATAAATTCACCATTCCTTATAAAACCTCAAGCCAAGTTCATCAACACGGTGAGGCCGGTGATTTCGGCATGGTGATAAGGTAAGTGTCATGGCACAAAATATTAATGTTGGTTTCCTTACGATCTTCTATTTTATCCTAGAAAAGAACAATGAAACATGCATAGAAAGAGGAAATGAAAGCTTCAATTCACTTGAAAGGTGAAATATGAAAATCGAGTTATTGTCTCTTCTCTTTGCTATATCCCATAAGATTAATACATAATCAGAAATAACAACAAAGATGCAGTGATAACATTTCTTCTGTGCAGCTCCTTGTTTGTTGCTCTTACTTTTTGCCATTACAAAATTTTATGAATTTACACCATTTACATTAAAAGACTGAAAAAGACATCATGTCCAATCAACAACAAGTTCTATGTACAATGAAAGAGTTGTGGGATAATGCAACCCAGGATAACCTTTCTCCTCAAATCCTACAGTTTCTGGCAACCTTCAATTTACACCTGTACTCTCCATAGCTTACATTTAAATTGATGTGGTCGAAATCGGTAATGCGGGAGATCCACTAATTTTGGTGGAATCACCTCTCCAAGTGTTGGCGCTTGAAGAGCCATAATACGGATAAAACAAATCAGAAGGTGACGGAAGTTGTATGTCATAAGTACCTGCACCACAACACTCATCATTGGTCAGTCATTAGGCCGGTATTGAGTACACCATAATGCAACTGTAGCTAATGTTTTTGCCTTCGATTTATCCTTGTCATTGATGCCACAGTAATCCATAATTTCATCTAGTTGCCCTTTCTTGAACTTTTCCCAAAACTTCTCCAGATAACCAATTTTTCGCCATCAAGATTCATCTTCCTCTCCAAAACTTCAAACAACATTCCAAAGCTATAAATATCACTTTTGGAAGTTACTGGCATTTGTATCCACATTTCTGGGGCAGCATAGTTGCGAGTCCCTCTAAACTCAATCAGAGATATTTGATTTAAATCTCTTTGAGAAACCTGCCATTCCAAAATCTGCAACTTTAGGGCAAAATTTTGAGTCAAGGAGCACATTACCAGGTTTTACATCACAGTGAACTATTTCATGAACGCAACCTTCATGCAAATAAGAAAGCCCTTTTGTTGTCCCAATTGCAATATCATACAATTTCTCCCATTGTAAATTAAGGCGGTTCTCATATAAAACCTTGTCGAAAGATCCATTCTCCAAGTATTCATAGACAAGTGCTTTCATATTGACCTCAAAGCAGTACCCATAAAGTATAACCAAATGTCGATGCAAAGTACTACTCATTGTTCTCACTTCAGCCATGAATGTGAATTCTATGACATTCATTGCGATGTCTTTTGAGTTTTTAACGGCTATTTGCACACCAATAGGTAATTTACCTTTAAAGACATCTCCATACGCACCATAACCTATTTGATTACTGAAATTTTCAGTAATGCTCGTAAGATCCTTATGCGAATATTGTTTTATCTTCTTTCTTCCCAGCTCATCTAATAACAATTCAATAGGGTTTGAGCTGCCATTGGCCCCTTCTTCCAAAACATCCTCAATTTTGCCTGCGTCTCAACTGCCGCAGAAAGCACTTCCCGAAGAGCACTTACAGTTTCTACGTTCTTAAATTTTGACTGCCTCTCAACTGCTACAGGCACCTCTTCATGAGGCTGCAGAAGTGGGACATTGGTTGGTCTCAGAGGAACAGTTGAAGGATCAATTTCACCAATGTAGTATTTATCCATCATCTCTCTTGCAACATCAGAATGACCAACATCTTCAAAATCATTCGTCGCATCTTTTCCTGCATACGTTCAAATACGTATCATGAATCCATATCCTATGAAAGGTGCATGCAAGTTAAGTTGGAAAACGGGTAAGAGTTGTCACCACAAGCCCTGGTTTATAACCCGCCAGCACTTATCACCCACTCATTAGCAGAATACATGGGTGAAAGGATGATACTTACCTGTAGCAGAAAGCAAGACCTCATCACCTCCAGGATGGTCGTCCATGAATGGAGTTGCATCATAGACCTGAAAAAGTAGTTTGGAAGTACAAGCTAAATCTGGTATATCATACACATAAAAAAATGATTTTACTTTAATGTCAAGGCTAATGCTAAACTTTGAGCATTATAAACAAGGACCCTTACAGTTGGGTTTGTGAAGGTACTTAAAGCTGATAGGACAACAAAAGCTCGTTTCAAGGAAGCCACCATTTTCCAAAGAAATTCTAGGCACACTAACAGAAAATTTTAGGTGAGAGAACATGTTGATTAATAGAGCTTCCCAATGCAAGTGACTTTGCCAGGTGAGTGAACGAAGTCCTCTAGTTGCTAAAAACACAAAAACCAAAAAAAGACTTCCTGATGAAAAGTAACTTCCAACAAGATAAACTTCTTGGGTAGGTATACGAATTCACCTAGTTGGGAATCACGGAAGGAATCTCTCATACTGTCTCGCTATTTTATTTTCCTCTTTTCAAATGTTTATATAATTGGTGGGACAGGATCTAAATAGTTCACCAGCCACCACCATGCGACTCTACTAAACTAGGCATATCAGGTGAGTTTGTGAAGGTGACTATAGCTACCTTGCATTGAGAATGCTCTAAGATGCATCACCAATCTACCACTAGACATTTGCTGAAGTTGGTGTTTATGATGCATCTTGGTGCACACTACTCGATTTTTTAAGGTAAACTACTAAGGATGATAGTTAAGAAATAGGTAGCTCTTCTATCAAAATTGTGGCTTCTTGCATTCTCAACCACATCAGAAGTTTTATAAGAGTTTGACCTTTATTGGCTTCTATCAATATTGGATATATACAAAAAAAACAGATCCTTAGATACCTCTTTGCCTTAATCATCTAATTTAGACAAAAGTTTAAATTCAAATTCAAAACCAAGACTTCAATTATTTAACATGTGATAGTGCTTCTTGTTCACCAGAGCCAGGAATTCCTCCAGGGGGGTATAGAAAAACAACCATTACAAAATACATAATCCACATATTAGTATATGTTGTTGTTTACATTAGTAGGATTTCTTCTAGTTTTAAATAATGTAATTTTGAGTAGATAAGTAGAATGGTCAATGAAGATTCTCCTGATCTTGCTCACAGGGAGTTCAAAGAGTTAGATGTGGATAGTCCCCTGGAGATTCTAGCCTAGTGTCTATTTCAATGTAAGTAAAAGATGTAATTTATCGAAAAAATAAATAAGAAACATATTAGAAAATAACACATTAATAATAAAAGATTGCCCAATTACCAAAAATAAGTATAGATTGTGTGTAAAATAATCTACCTAGGTGGGCCTCATTTTTAACTACTATTTGTTTTACCTCACAAAGAAAATAACATATACACTACTACTATTTTTTTTTAGCACAAGTTGAGGGGGGGGTATGCCCTACCTGGCCTATACATGGCTCCACCACTGGCCGCATCCACATGTTGTAAGATAGAAACCTGATGCAGGAGCACATATATGGAATTAGCATGTTTCTTATTATTATTAATTAGTATTAGGTTATTATTATTAGTTTCCTCTTTGGTTAGATCTAGGTTCATTAGCAAGGTTTCCATTTTTGGATTCCAACTAGAATTCGGAACAATGTTTATATAAAGGCTTCTAGGCATTCATTGTTGGATGGTTATTATTGAATATTATTCTAAGACAATAGTTCTTCATGTTTGAAGGTTTAAACCCTAGTTTTAGGTGTTTGTTTTATTAATCATAATTGATATTTAACCATGCTTCCCCCAACAAGTTACATCAAATCAATTTATAATTTTCTATGAAAGTCAAGTAAGAGATGGGCAATAAATTATGGATCAAACAAGCCAGAGAGTGAGAGGGGAAGGAAAGGGAACCTAGAGAGCTTTTACACGATCCCAAAGCGGTGGAAGATCAGTCAAAAGGTTCTTCACAGATAGACCCGGAGGCTTAGCGTGCTTAAAAAATGGGTGTTTTAGTAACTTCTCGGCTGTTGGCCCCTTAGTCTGATCTTTCACCAAGCACATCGCAACCATTTCTTTAAAAGACTGATTACAACTGGAAATCCTCTAATTAGAATATCTTTTAACAGAACTTGTGAGTTGCGGCATAACCACCTCATAAATGTATGCAATGAAATCATACGTTATTTGGTGCAATCAAGAAAATATGACGAATAAACCCAACAAAAGCATAACTGATTGATGCTATCAACAACTCACTAGTAAAAATGATAAGTTATACCTTTGAAAACCATTTATCTCGATCATAATCCAGTCCAGGAGGAGCATTCTGAATAGTCATCACAACAACCTACCAACTAGGAGATATTAATAGCTGGTACTTGCACAAAAAACAAAAAAAAATCCAAAACTATGAATCAAGTATTTTGTGCATCTGGCCCTCACGAGTGACAGTGTATACACCTTCATTGGAGGGTACTCTGAATAGGGAGCATGACCATGAGCCAACTCCAGTGCAGTTATTCCAAACGACCAGATATCAGCTCTGTATGTTTACAGTTGCATCATCTTACAGCAGTTACTAAGAAACTACGTTTACTATACATATTTCAAAAGCTTATAGCTGCCTATCTGAAAACTGTCTGAGCACGTCAAATATATTAAAAGCACACTTTACAATGATAGTAATCCTTGGGAATAGAGACTTTCGAGTGCAGAAATCAGTTTTGCATGAGTAATATCTATGGTAAATACAAATTTAGCATGTTCTACTCAATACTCACTTGTAGTCATAACCACTTCCAGGTTGCAAAACCTCCGGAGCCATCCTGTAAAATAGAAGAAAAAATTGAACATCATGGTATCTAGTTATCTGCATCAAATGAAGTAAAAGAGATTTCACAGAGATGACAAAAAAAAAACCTTTAAAGAAAAATAATTTTATCAGAACAGTAAATTATCCATTAAGTAAAGGAATTCGGTTTTCTATATAGCTCCTTGTGTTAAAATCATAAATCGGAATGTGAAGCTGTTGTATATAAGTTTTTGACACTCATATCCTCGTTGGTTATGACTTATAGCAACAACTTACCAACATGGACTTCCCACAAACGTATTCCTGGTACGCTTGCTATCACCCCTGTCAAACATGCAAGCTGAAACACCAAAACCACCAAGCTTTACTATCCCATTGCTATCGAGAAGAATATTTCCAGCCTGAAATCGATTTCAAATTAGAGAAGACGTGAACAGATTCGACTTGGTCTAACTAGCAGAGATATGTTGAACATCCATACTAACCTTGACATCACGATGGATGTGGCCGTGTCTATGGAGGTACCCGAGAGCTTTAAGAGTTAGAACCCTCTGCCATGAACGGCATTACCACCCAGAGACATGTTTCAACGACAAATTAACAATATGCCGTTATTACATTTGGGTGTTCAATCAAACTCCCTTTCCATAAACGAGTTTTGATTCTCTGAGTGAGTTGTAGATATGGGACAAGAGATGAAGAGAACAACTAATCTTTCTTTTTTGGGTATTAAAACTTTTTCCTTAGTAAACATACGACCATACGAGACGAGACTCACAAATGCTAAAACTGAATTCGGTGTTCAAGTCTGCCAAGTTGCTCTGTTTGTATTTACATTATGTCAATCTCTAAGGTGCATGTTTGTAATTCGATTAAATTGATTGTGTCAGAAGACTTTTATACAAGATTTGTACAGTAAAAAAAAAGGCTGAAGGTTCTGTGAATCTGAAGATAGATTGAATATTAATAGACTATAAAAGTTACAACACATAAGATCCTCAAAAGCTTAAAGGAAGAAAACTCATCCGCAACAACTTAAATCAAACCCTAAATAACCTCAAAACTCTCTGCCACCAGCAAGAGCACCTTTAAAAAAATTCGGTCAATGTGGCCGGAGAACCCAAAATGCCAAGGGTATCTAGTCTTTTTGTGCCAAAGTGCCACATGATTAGTGCCTGAAGTGCCTCACGTTGGTGAAGAGAAGAGAGACTCCATACTTATTACAACAGTCTATGGCATCATTGTCTCTAATGCTTCCACCAGGTTCAGCAATGGCCCCAATCCCACTCTTACATGCTTCTTCTACAGCGTCATTCCAAGCTGCCAACAGAAGAGTGCCCAATGAGTCAAAATCAGAAGATAAGGCATATATCAGGCTTCTTTCTTTTCTTCTTAACTCTGCATGTATGCATGATCTAGGGTTTGTAAATATAGGAACTGGAATGCAAAAAGAATGTTTGTCATCGTGTGCATTCCAGTAAATAAGGACTCTAATTTCCTTCAGATGGCAAATAGATTTAAACTAGGTCCGACTTAGGCAGTACAACCATATTCATGTGTTGAGAAAACTAATAAAGTGGATGCTTTCGATTGTTTAGGGTTTAGGCTGCAATTTCGGCACGTCAAAAAAAGTGATGGACCAAGCATAACCCAACTGACACACCATCTAAATCATTGTTGATGTAGATGCATAAAACACTGAAAGTTTGACATTTGGACAGTTGGACTCAATGAGAACATAATACTTACCAAATGGAAAGAAGGCATCACTCGCCAACGCTGCTCCTTTAACTTCATCTCCTGCTTTCCTCAGAGCAATTCTTAGACTCTCTACACGGTTAGGTTGCCCACTTCCCATCCCTAACATGCAGTCATCCTAAACAAACATAAGAGATGACTTGAATCATGAATCTTTAAAGTAAATCTTAACATTTGCTTTTTATAAATATGACTTCAAATCAACAAGAGCAACATTCATGCTTCAATTTGGAAGAGCACTAACAGCTTGTACTATCGACATGGATAGAACTAACCTTTGCTATTACAATGGCATTGCTCTTGACATGCTTCACACAGAGCCAGGCAAACTCTGCATCATGAAGCTCGTTTTCTAGTGGAGTCCTTTCAGAAACCACTTTAAATTGGATATCTTGAGGGGTCAAGTCGTCAGAATCCTGAACCAACCATCCCCCACCAACTTGTCTGAGCGAGAGTTTTCCCTGCTTATTCTTGTTAGCTTCAAGGATCCTCAAAGTCTTTGATTTCCCACGAAGTATCTCAAGACCCTTTTCAGAGTACTTAGGTGCAACCACTATCTCATAAAACATCCGTGTTTCACCATCAGCAGGACTTCTGAACTCACGAATATCCTTGGCGAGAGCCTTAAAATGCATACCATTTGAATTAAGAACACTCATTAACAGTAACATTAATATCAACAACAGACAAGGCTACCCTTGGTAGAAAAGAAAAGGTATCCAAAGTTTGTTGGGGAGCTTTGGTTGTGTTACCGTCAATGGTCCCACATCCACACTGCATTTTAAGGTTATAGATGATGCAAACTGAATCAAATTTGTTGTCAAACTACAAAAATTTGATCTGAGTTGCAGTCCATATACTCTTGCAATCTTTTGCTTCACACCAAACACAGCCAAAATGCACATAATATCTTTCAATTCAAACTTACCTCGTCAACTTCTACATTAAAAGCTACTATCCCACCAAATGCACTCACTGGATCTGCTTTCACGGCTAGCCTGTAAGCTTCGAGGATATTCTCTCGTGATGCAACGCCACAAGGATTTGTGTGCTTGACTATCACACAGGTAGGTTTTTCGAATTCCGATACACAGTTCCATGCTGCATCAGCATCTAAGTAGTTATTATAGGACATCTCCTGAGAAAAGACAAACAAGTTAGATTAAATAGATAAACATCAATCTGAAAAATAATAATAGTAATAATAACATAGGAATGTACTGACTGATAAACCAACCTAAATGTGGTCCCCAAAGTTATAAAAAATCTAAAAAGTAAAATGCTGAGAAAGCAATAGGCCAATAGCCAAGTACGTAACTATTTTTGTGCTTGATCTCCTATTGAAGCCAGTTATAGATACCCATCCTAATCCATTTTCAGATACAGAATTATTGAGTAAGCTGAACAAAATTTTTGCATTAATCAAGATCTTCATCATTGCTACAACTTTGAAATGTAAAGGCACGCAGTGAAAAAAATAACAGCTTTGTGCGATTTTAATATGGGTCCTCTTTTATTCATGTATTTGTTGTTATTTCTAATTTGACTTATACATGTAGTGAGTTATCTTAATTGGTTAAGAACCCACTAAAACAAAGGAGTTTCTCTTAAAAAAGATCCTGTGTGGACTTTAGTTACCTTTGAGATTCCTCGCCATGTGCGGCATAACTCGAACAGGCAACATTCTAATTTTCTAAATACATGATTTCAAAAATAATAATACCAAGAGTCCTCTCTTCGTGATCTGTTGTGAAGCAAGGAAAGAACGCGATTTCACGCCTGTTTTGACTGCCTCATGACTGATTCACAAGGGTCTCGAAACGGACGTTTTTATTTAGCTTTATTACTGATTGAGGCCAAGCTTTGTCTGGGGAAACGATCAGAATGACTGATCAGTAGAGAGGTGCCCTTCAAAAAGGGTACCGAACCGGGAGTATTGACACATTGATTCTCGCTAATGAGTGAACGGACTCCAAGGATTACTCCCATAGCCCCAAAAAGGCGAAGGGAGTAATCCATTGAGAGTCAGTGAGCGAGTAAAAGAATGTATGTAGCTCCGGATTGTTCTTGTTCTCTCCGGACTGTCTGTCCTGTCGGACAAATAGGCATATGTTTTGAGTAAGAGTTCCACACAAGCCTAGGTTAGGGCAAGAAAAGGATAAGTCAACCCCTAAGGGAAATTCTATCTTAACTTGCCAGTCTAGGGGTATTGGTTTAACGTCACAGTACACAGCAGTGATATCTTGGCTTCGATGCTCGTCAAGGAGTGCCACCATTTCCGCAGGCTATAGCCAAGAGTTCACGGAGCCAGGTTACCGCATGTCTACGGGCCACACTCCAATCAATGCCTTCTTGTCCTTGAGTTCAGTAGTTCGATTCATGCTCTTGGGAACATAGTACAAAATATCAGGATATGGGTATTTATCGATATTCAATTTCTAGATATGTATCGTGGATATATCCCCCTCTTTGGGGATATTTGACATTGTTTCACATGCAAATATCGTGGATATATCTAAAATATCGACAAATATTGTGGATATTATGGATATTTTTGATATATCATGATATATTATTTATATTTATTTGAAATATAATAGTAAATATTAAATAAAATTGTTATATACACAAAAATATCGCTAAATATCTCCAAATATCACAAAATATCGTAATATCGTTGAAATATCACCCGATATTTGCGGTCAGATATATTTCTGAACATATCGCGGATATTTATGTCTTTCTCTTAAATCTGGATAGATATCTCCAAATATCGCGATATATCAGGATATTTTGTACTATGCTTGGGAATACCAGTCCTCCTAGGCAAGCTACTGTTTTAGGTCAGGAGCTCATCATGCAGCTATCTTTGAGACAGACATGCTTGTCTCAGCGAATACATTGCTTAGCCTGAAATGAACACTCGGTTTCATTGATCACTCTACCCAATAAGAATTTGTGTTTCCTTCCTGAAGTATTCTGGGGTTTAAGATGAGCTTACCAGTCTGTTTTAAGTTTCCTAATGCCTTTTCCTATCTTCATAGATAGTATGCACTGACATTCGTTTTCCTATTCCGGAACTATGCATTAACTCGTAAAGCTTCTCCTTCGGCTTTCCTAATTCTGTTGTACTTGACTTAGGCATAAGAAGCAGCTCTGATAGTCAATATAGGTGTGTTAAGCAAATGCATATTGAATTATAGAACCTAACTTTCTGAGTTCAATGTCAGCTTTCGGATAGACTCAAGTCACTCAACGCCGGAGACCGACGACAGGAGGTTATTAGAAAAGCACTTTACGAGCTAGACTAATCTCTCATTTGAGGACTCTGACGATAGTCAACTCAAGGCAGCCCATGAAACAAGCTAGAAGCCCATTTATACTTAGATAAATCTTATGTTTGAGAACTCTGATGATAGATTGGTCATTTCAGGTAAAAAAACGTGCTCTTGTCTAAAGAAAACAGTTATTGAGTGAAACAATGTGTGTAGCTGAAGAAGTGAGCTTAGGTAAGGGGACCGAACGGGCTAAAGGTTGTAGAAGAGAAGAAAGGGAAGAGAAGACACAAGAAGAAAGCGCCTCATGTTGATCCAAAGGTCTCTTGGATTCGTAAGCCTACTGTGACAGTGTCTGAAAACATCACAGCAGTGAATAGATTTCAAGCTCTAGCAGTAGAAGTGGAACATGATAATGCTAACACTCCTGAAGGACAAACAGAAAATCAAAGGAGCTCACAAGTTGCTGAATGCAGTAATGCTAGTGAACTTGCTCTGATGGTTCACCTTGGGGTTGTTGATGCACCTAGACCTGTGGTTGATGATCTCAGTTCAGTGGCTTTGCACCATAATGATCCTAGTGTGACAGAAACACCACAAGTTGCTAGTGAAATGGATAGAGAGGGAACAGATTGTTGTCTTTCTAGAGTCACTGAAACAAATATTTCAGCTAGATTGTTATAGAAGAAGTTGGTCCTGCAGAATCTGATGAGCTGGCACTAGCTCGGAGAGCAAAAGTGAATGAAGAAGCAGATCACATTCTCCACCTTTATGGGCTTACAAGCTGGGATGCCAAATCAAGATGCAGAGCCACCTGATCCTCATAAAGTCAGTGAATTCTTTGCATTGAGCTGGGCAGACATGATTGATAGTGATCAGCAAGAAGCAAGCACAGGTAACAAACACCTTCTCACAAGGCAGCAGCAATTACCTTTCCCCCCTTGAGGTCCAAGGCTGGTGGGGAAAATATCTCTCACTGAGCTCTGCTCAATTTACCCAATAAACTCTCTAGTTTCTAATGAAGTGCTTTTATTGGAATCTTAGAGGTATTTCAAATGAGAAAACCATAAATAGGCTGTCTAAGCAAATAAAAGATCATGATCCCGACTTCATAGGGATTGCTGAGCCTTTAGTAGACCCTAATCAGTTTCACTTGCATTTCTTTACAAATCTGGGATACAGTGCTAGCCTTCATGTCAATCAGCATCCATCTCACTGCCAAAATATTTTGTTTTTGTGGAAGAGCAAAATACCTGCACCTAACCTCATTGTCCAATCTCCTCAGCAAATTACAGTGGAAGTCAATGGTTGTTTGATTACAATTGTTCATGCTTATTCTTTGTATACTGGTAGAAGACAATTATGGAGAGAACTCACTCTCATTAATCAGTCTAACTTGCCATGGCTATTGATTGGTGATTTCAATACTTACTTAAGCCCTACTGAAAAGAGGGTGGCCTCTGCCCCTCTAACAGAGCAATGACTGAATTCAGAGAAGTTATAAATCACAATATGATGCTTGAGGCCCCAGCAAAGGGTATCATTTCACATGGTGCAATAGGCAACTGGGAAGCAGCAGAACTTGGGGTAAGCTAGACAGAGCATTCATGAATATAGCATGGAAAATTTCCAGGTTGGTCATATAAAGTTCTTGGTAGGCTTTGCTCAGATCATTCTCCTCTAGTAGGAAGACAATTTGACTGCTCCAAACCTAAGAACTCACCTTTTAAATTCTTTAAGATGTGGACTCTACACCCTAATTTCCCTCGAGCTTGTGGAGAAGAGTAGGTCTGTGCCAGTACAGGGTCATTCTATCTTCATCTTTTCTCAGAAGCTAAAAAAACGAATCAGATCAAAATGAAGAACGACTGAGGACCAATAAAGCGTTCAAAGTAGTCTAAATCAACTCCAATGAAAAACTTATTGAACTGGTCAAACGCATATCGAGTTCTCGACGGCCATAACACACCAGAAGACCACTGCTCTCCCAGTAACTGCACTAATGGGGATCTCCCAAGCGGACACAATCACTTTGCGTTTCCCGGGTTCACTGGCATAATAGTGTTAAGTAAGTGGTGCAAGTCATGTCATCACATCAGAGGTAACATAACTTGGAGATCACTGATCAAGATAGAGATAAGGCAATAAAGAAAGCTATTGCACTAGCTCTTGTTGCTTGCCTCATTGGTATTATGTTTAATGCTTCTATTTTACATAATTTGAAAAGATTAAGTGAAAAAACAAGAGATAAGATAGAGAAAAAGCACCTCTTTGATCGCAGCCGGCATTGCTTTGCTTGCTTCCACTTCAGAGCTAGTTAATAAGAGAATAAGCTGGCGGTTAGCTTACCTTTTCCTTGAGAGCTGGAGACAGACATACTTTCTTTTAGCCGAGCTCGATCCAGTAATTCCTGCTCATTTTCGATCTGATCTTCTAAATGGCTCTTAACGAGACCTGATCTAGCCCAATTTACTCATCAGAGACAGGATTTGTTGATTCGGTTTCAGAATATCCTGATTCCTTCTTTTCTTGGAAAGAAATATTCGTGATACTAACTATCACAAACTAGAATGAGTCCTTACTCAACTACCGTAAAGGGAAGGGTTAACTAACCGTGGCGAGACTGAAAGGTGAACTCAAAGTGAGTGGGAACTTCAAGTCACATTTGCTACAGAAGGAAGTTGTCCAACTGTATGAATGATGAAGTAATGGAGCTGACCTTACCACCTTACTTAGTAAACTATTGAGAAGTCGCCTGAGACATCAGCTTTCTAGCAATGGTCTTATCGGATTATCTTCCTTGATAGGGCACTACCTCGCTCAACTCGTCCTTTCACCTCAACTCAAGGATTAGTAGCTGCAGCCGCTGTCTTATCGGATTATAGTCTGCACTACAATATGATAATACTGGTAAAAGGAAGGAATAGCAGGAAGGGAACTCACTTCGAGCCATATTCTTATCTCGCGAAAAAAGGGGCATTTTGAGCATCAAGGGAACTACCTATGGGTGAAACATTCATTCCACTTTTTGAGATGCGATCGGTATAAGGATAAGGCCTGGAAGCTCGCTTTTAAGACAAGACGGAGGGCTACTTGAAAACAGGAGACCTCTATCAGCTGTGGGAGGAAGTTGGATATCGTAAGCTGGGCCATTCGTCTCATGCTTCAGTGTCCGATGACTTCTCAATCTCAAAACAAGAAGGGGAGTGCGAAATCATACTAGCAAAGGCGAGTGGCCGATTCGGATTGAGGTACCAGCTTATACTTTCCTGAACTTATAGTCTTCCTTCTACTAACAGCTTTCTGTTAGCCGGTTGGTTTTAGAAGCAGCCAACAGCACAAGCAGAAGCAAGGGCAAAGGCAAGGGTCCGAAGGATAGTAACGACTAGCAGTAATGAAAGCTTCAAGTACTACTTTGTTGAAAGTGTACTTATAATAGTAGTTTCAAATGCTATTTATAGTAATCAAGTGCGTTTTTTCTTTAGATGAGAACCAGCATAAGGATATTCCTTATAAAGGGAAGGATTGGTTCACCAAAGAAGCAAGGGAATGATGTTGTTTTTTACTAAGATAGGCAGGTAACCAACATACCAACAAAGCTGGGATCACCCCTCCTCGAGTCCAGGTCTCGGAGTGGCAGCGCTGTCCTTTTCCGAAAAGACAGATTGAGCTAAGATAAGTAAATTCGGTACAGTTTAAGCATCTGGTTCCCTACGATTTGCCCTGAATCCACATGAAGAGATGCCGTCTAAGTCCAATTGGCCTATCCGCTCCCTTAAGACAAGAAAAGACTTAGGGCGCCCCTTTAGCAAGCAGCCCTTATTTACAACTACGGACCAATCCAGAACAAAGGAATAAGGGTCCTTACCGAAGAGAGAGCAGAAGCTAACGCCGGTCCTCCCTACTATGTTTTCTCTTATATTTTTATAGTGGATAATTCAATTGCAAACTGGAGAAAGGAAGGCCTCCCTAGCCTGGACTTGGAGAAGCAATGGCAGGGGCAGCAGACGGAACGGAATGAGCAAACCTAGGCCCAACACACTTCCAATTCCCGGACCACATTCCTTGATCTTATACAACAGATCAAACGGAGGAACAAGCCAAGCTAACTACGGCCTTAGATGAATATAGCTTCTTGTAGTTCACTACGCAAACGAATCCGCTTCCACTGTTCACTGGCTTGGGACCCTCCCTGCCAAGAAACCTTACCCTTACAGGTTCATTCCGTGCGCATGCGAATAGTTCTATATCTCCTCTCCAAGACTGAAAGCAGCCAGAATGGAATAACGAATTGAATAGATGTGGATGGAACTGCCTACGTTGCCTCATCCTTTCTTTGATTTTTCCTTATTTTTGTGTCTTATAGAGCATAGATGTTGGATCTAAACCAGATGGTGGTCGCATCTCCTATTCCTTTCCTGCTCGCCTAACTCATTATGGATTGCCGATCTCCATCTATTCGCATCTGCCATATAAACATATCACAGGCTTATTCTAACCGGGTTTGCGATCAATGCTTCCTATTCAGATAAGCAGCCTAAATTAAGGCATCAGGCCAAAATCATGGGATATAACATTCTAGAGAGCTTGACTTCCTTCCCTTTTCTCAAGAAATTAATGGTCGAACAGCTTGGGTAAGCCGATTTTATTGTCTTCTTTTTTTTTTCTTCTTTGCCAGTGCAATCGATTGCATTCACCAAGAGATTTGCCTGAACCTGTAGAGAAAAAGAGGCTAGAAAGGCGAATCTGGAAGAAGATCAGGTAATTCATTGTGGAAGGGAATAGCAATACAAGACGATAATTAGCAGACAATCAGACAATAAAAAAGATTAAAACATCAGATTCTAAAACATCGTTCTCATATAGATCTTATGCAGCTCCACTAGTAGAAGCTGATGTGGAAGCTGGCGCGTTTCTCCCTTCAAAGGCTTAAAAGGCAGAAAAGGATGAAATCAAGCCTAGCGAAGTCTACTCCTGTCTTTCCTTCTAATCTTGCTTGATCTACGACCAACCTTCCCAAGGGAGATTGACCGAGTCCAGAGCTAAGTTTGGTAATTTGACAATCATGAAAGTTCGCTCAGGTAGCGAAAATTCCTTGTCGGGTAAGTTCCGACCACGCGTAAGGGCTTTAGACCAAGTAATAAAGGATCTGGCCATAGGAACGAACTGAAACTTGGGGGTATCGACGGAAACTTCAGGATCTGTCATAGAAAGCTGGGCTTTGCCCCTTAATTCAGAGTTTGCACTTTCGCTTCTCGGGATGACACTGAGAATTGTTATTGTATAAGAAGGGCAAGTTCCTTCACTGATTGACATAGGAGAGCTGGTGGAATTTTACCAAAGCCGCTCTAAGCTTGAAACGCCGCTCTGTCTTTCTCTGGGTTCCTTTCCATGAACTTACAGCTGGACTGCCCAAGAACTAGAACAGAACTGAACTAGAAGTCAGAGTGCCATCGACTGTAACGGACAGATTTTCTTTTAGCCAGCTATTCGAAAGGACAGAACGGACAGAGGTTATCCCTAAACCGCCTAACTAAACCTTAAGCCTAGCTTACCGTAAACGGAACTAACGAAAGTGGCTGTCTCAGTTTATTTGCAGCACCTCGCGGTGAGCTAAGACACAAGACACAGCACCTGCTGCTAGAAGTCAACTGCACCTTAACCGCTAACCAAAACAGGAATTGATCTCCGCTTCCCGTAATGGAAAGTGGATGTCTAACTTAAAGCAACTTGCCCGAAAGAGAAGAATAAAACCGGAAAGATTTAATTGAACCTAGCTGGAAAAGAACCTACTCTCCTATCAGTTGTGCACTAAGATGCTCCTACTTATATATTGAGTGACCCCGGAGAGAGACCACTTCGACTATCAGTCGGGGGATACCACAGCACACTTGTTACCTCTTATTGAATGGAACAAACTCACTCCCGTGTTCCCTACCTTCACTCACTCTTTGTAAGACAGAGAAAGAAAGCGTAGGATCATCTCTCACGAAATCTTTTATTCCAGCTTTTGGAGAGATGGAGCTCTAGAAGTTCCAAACAGTATTGGTTTTCTGCCACTGAGCTCTCTTTTCATATCCTCACAAACATCACAAGACATGAAAATACGGAAAAAGCCTAACAGGCCAGACAGTAAGATAGACCAAGGTTTGGAACCCTGGAAGGAGTTGGCGGCTGAGCAGGCAAAGATTTTTTTTTATTTGAGTCAATGCCTAAATACTAGGAGATTTGCAAGTCCAGTGTGACCTTATAGAAGGAAGTCATCTATTTGCTTGTCTTTCCCGCTCTCACGTAGAAGTAAAAAGTCCTCCCTCCTCTTCCTGTAATGATTGATTCCTTCTAGCCCTTTCTGAACTCCCCTCATCATATATAGTGTGTAAACGGAATCACCTGCGTGTGACTACGAGGGCAGCCATGCCCACCACCTTCTCTCCACAAGTACGAAGTTTCCTTCCTTTCTCAAATTCCACTGGCATGAATTCAAAGCAGTCTTTCACTTTTGAGTGATAGAATGAACTCTCCTTTCAAGTATTAGCTCTCCAAAAGAAAGATTCAATCCAGCCCATATTCAATCCCTTTTGCTAGTGTGGATGTACCCTATGTCAGGCTGATCCCAGGAAAGTCCCAATGCTCCTAGTAAGCGGGGTCACACAGTGGATTGTCAACCCGATACCGTAGTTTAGAGAGGTGGGCGGTCAGGTCCCATCGTTGCTACACTAAATGGTTTTCAAAAAGAAAGGGATAGGAGGATCAAGCTGGAGCTTACACTTACAATAGTATGTTGAATCTCACCAGGCTCGTGTCCATTTGAAACTGGCATACTCTTTCTTTGCTTCTGGGTAAAAATAGAACGATATCGGAGTGAGACGCTACCCTCTTTAGCTTTCTTAAGATGGAGCGTAGCTGTTCCCTGGAGGTTGCCAGGGTTTATAGATTTATGCCAGGCCAAAGAGAAAAGTAAAAAATGCCGTTATCTGAAAGAGAGAGCTGTTAACTAATAGAAGGAATAGAGGGTAACACAGTCCTTAGTGATCTCATAATTTGTTCTTTCTGGCTTTCTGGTAGCAATAACTCTTTCCCTTATGGTCAAGCTACTCCGCGTTCTCTCCTTAGCAGTCGACCTACTTCCGTTCCTTCTCGCCCACTAGTTCTTTTTCGGCCCATCCGCATTCCGTTAGGTTCCGTTCATAAGCAGACATACAATTGGGTTCTGCCAACGAAGGAAGCCGTTATGCTAGACCAATAGGCAGAGAAGAGAGGGCGAAGGAGCAGCATATGATAATAGAATATATAGGTAGGTCGGTGGGTAGAAGTTACCAAGTGAGTAGTCCAAAGTAAAAAAAATTAGAGTACGAACCAAGGGCGCCAACGAGGACTACTAGCAACTGGAAGAGCTACCTTAGCAGACCAGGCAAGCTCAAGAACTAGCATATGCAGCCTCTCCTACTAGAGAAAGAACTCGAGGAGAAGGAATTGGATTCTTATTCGCCTCCATCCGGTCCCGACTTCTCCTTGTTCGTTTCATTAAGCTTCTCTTTCAGACCCTTGGTCCAGCATTAGATCCCGTGGGTCCAGGCATTCCTTAACTATTCCTTCATTTCATAGGGGTTCACTCCCATACGCACCAAAGATCGGACCCGTCCTTGGGTCCTATTTAAATATCTCGTGTAATCAAAAAATTCGGACGCACTATCGGAGTTGCTAAACTCCAGAATTTTGGATCACTCATTCGAAGAGGTCATTTCAAGACCTGCTTGAAAAGTAATTCCTTAAGTAAACATCTTTTGTCAATCGAGGATAAAAGCATGTCAAAAGCCGTCTTTTAAGCACGATTGGAAGATTTCCAAGTGAACCCAATGTTATGCTTAACACATCCAATTCGAGATTGAGATACTAGGCCAACAGAAGACTTCTCGAGCAGCCTCTTTAATAGATGAATAGCACGCTGGACCTACCTTCAGGAGTCTCCCTACACGCAGGTCTGAAACTAGCAAAACAGCTTAGGATTTTCCCCTTTCTATGGTGAAGGAGTTTCATCCACTTCATCCACGCCCACCAGCGTAAATAAAGGAAAATGGGTAGCACCATTCCTATTTGAGTCAAGTTACATCTTATATAGCTATCAACCCGAAGTTCTCCTCTGAGGGCGGGATCCTATGTAACTACACCCTTAGCTGGTCTATCTCTATGGCCCATGGAAACTGGTCTCCATGTGCTTCGAGACTGCACAAAAGCTAAAACTATATGGAGGGAGTCAACTCCATTTCACTTTCACCCAACAACCCCCAGAGGATATCCTCACTTGACTCAAAACCAACTGTCTTAATCAGACAGGGGACACCAATCAAATCCCATGGAACTTCTTTGTTAAGAATGGGAGTGTGGACTTGAGTCCTATTTCTATTCGGACTTTGATGTCGTTTATGTCTCCATTTGGATTAATGGGGATAGAGGCCTAGTATCCTACCCGTCGGTTATCAACTCTTTTGAGAATAGGTGGAATGGGATATAAGGTGATTGCTCGCTTAAATCATAGTGAGTCTAAACGGGTTAGATCCTATAAGGGCATTTTATTAGAAAAAACACTGTTTGAAAACAGTAGAGGTTCATTCTCTGTTTTCGCGGAAGCCGTGCTTAAACATGAGCATTTCAGCCACCGGAAAGGAGGAAAAGAGAGAAGATGCTGCCCGGACTCGTAGAATTGAGAGTTTCTTCTTTTTTTATCCCTAGACTTTTCTGTAGTTTGAGGACTCTGACGATAGATTGGTTCTCTTTTCTGCTTGGGACGGAGAAGCCATTGAGGCACTGCAAGTCCAAGCTGAGTCGAAGACCTTGATCGTTAAAGCCCACTCCCTGTCTCCAAGGTCAGTTCTTACTTTCTTCCCGGTTCAAACCTTCCCATGTAAGCAGGGATGGCAATAAAGCCCTGTTTCGTAAGAACCTGTACCCACTCTTAGCGCACTCTAACTTCAATTTACCTAATACATTGGAAGATATTTCATCTTCTGGAAGAGCACTTCCCGAATTAAGTGGAGTCAGTATTAGTGTAGTAACAGTCAGATCTAGAAATGTATTTGTACATATGAATCTGAGAATAAGCTGTAATAGCTATGACATTTGAACCAAGTAGATTGCTTAGGAGGATTCCAGTCTGTGTCGATAACATTTCCTGTTTGGCTAATATAACATACTATATAGCATTGATCGCTCAGCTTGTTAGCTATGGTAAATTTTGTATTTAGTATAGAGATTATATTTTGAATGGGCCAAAAATGTCTTTTGATGGATAAACATATTTTCTTCTAATCATCTTCACTTTTTATTTCCTTATCCTATACTCTTTAAAGTAGGTTGTTACAAACTACTAGGGAAGACACACTTCAACTTTAGCTCTTTGCATGCAGTCAGTACACTTAACCAATGAGGGGAAACCACAATAAATCTTGGCAACAAGATTCTTCTATCAGTCTAACAGATTCCAATTCTAATTTTAAATTTACGCCCTTCTCAAGCTCTCAATTCTAGTAAAATCCAATCTTTATTTTCTTCTTTTATGGCATAGGCACCGCTGTCTTATACTCTTTAAAGTAGGTTGTCTCAAAACTACTCGGAAGAACTTCAACTTCAGCTATTTCCATGCAGTCAGCACGCTTGTCAATCGGCAGGGAGGGGAGTGCAGAAGGATAGGCTTACACTCTTTCTAAAGCAGACCAACAACTGAAGGGAAAAACAGTAAATATTGGCAACAAGATTCTTCTATCAGTCTATCAGATTCCATATTTTTAATCTACTCTTCTCAAGTTCCCAATCCTAGTAAAATTCAATCTTTGTTTCTTCATTATGGCAGTACCACCCCCACCCCCACCCCCAGCAAAAATATAGAGTCACACTTGAGTCATTTTTGTTCCTGGAAAAAAGGAGTTCCATTTTCCTGAGAATTATTTAACGCCTCAAGTTTTACCATTATATTTCCTAAAAAATTTGTTTTTCTGTTTTGGCAATTAACGCTATACCCATCGCCAAAACCATTTAAGGTCCATAACACTAAATCTGACAGGATACCTGTCTCCCTAATCTTATTCTCTTAGTAACAAGATTCTTCTATCCAAAGTTCCAAATATACACTTTTCAGTACCTATTCCTGCACTAAGGGTGTATTTGATTTGTAGGTGACATGTGTATTTGATTTGTGGGAAACATTCCCACACCTTTCATCGTGGAACTTTTCCCATTCAAGAACTCTATTTTCACCCTAACTCTTCCACTCCCCAACTTATAAAGAGTTTCCCACTTTACTACAAATATTGACTTGTGAAAAGATTCAAGTTCCCACAAAATCAGGAGTTTGATAAAAAAAAAAAATTACCTTCCACAAATCAAACACACCCTAAGTCACTAACCAATTTTCCCTATCCACCTTGACATCACTTAACTTCTTTCCGTTTTTACTAGTCCAGATCTATGATCTATGTTACATGGACACACCATATTTTAGGAATAATCAGTGTCGGAAATGTGTCCACATGTCCGTCTGCAGAAGTCAGACACATTGTATGTGATATAACTCAGTTTTGAATACTTTGTCGTGTCAGACACTTCAGATCCGTGTCAATGTAACTTAGGTCCAGACTTGATTCTCAAGTATTATGGATTAAATAAGTAAGTTAAGGCTTGATATTGCAA